>NW_015163716.1:123966-131942 GCF_001447785.1 Gekko japonicus | reverse complement strand
GCACTTCGAACGTATCGGTAAACCGCTCGGAGACCTTCGGGTCTGAGCGGTATAGAAACCGATGTAATAATAATAATAATAATCGTTTACAATATTCCAAGTGCTCTAGATGTTTCAATCAGTCTTCAATGAAAGATGGCATCTCAAAGATGGTACTCCCAGTTCAATGGTGTCAGCTCCATGCAGTGCTGTCGTTCACTCCTCACAGGGCTAGTTGGTAATGATGGTAAAGGTGATGATGGTAAAGGTAGTGGCGGCTCCTACTCAAAAGCCTGGCGGAAGAGCTCTGTTCTGCAGGCCCTGCGGAACTGCACAAGGTCCCGCAGGGCCCGGATCTCCTCTGGGAGCTCATTCCACCAGGTAGGAGCTGCCACTGAAAAGGCCCTGGCCCTGGTTGCAGCATACCTGGCCTCCTTGGGGCCTGGGATCACCAGGAGATGCTGCGTCCCCGACGGTGGTGCCCGTTGGGGAACATATGGGGAAAGGCGGTCCCTTAGCTATGTCAGACCCTGGCCATTTAGGGGTTTAAAGGTAATAACCAGCACTTTGAAGCGAATCTGGTACACTATTGGCAGCCAGTGCAGTGCTTTCAGCACAGGCTGGATGTGCTCCCGCCTAGGGAGGCCGATCAAAAGCCTGGCTGTAGCATTCTGCACCAGCTGCAGCTTCTGGATTTGTGACAAAGGCAGCCCCATGTAGAGAGTGTTACAGTAGTCTAACCTCAAGGTGACCATCACATGGATCACTGTGGCCAGGTCATCGTGGTCAAGAAAGGGGACCAACTGCCGAGCCATCCAAAGATGGTAAAAGGCCAACTTAGCCGTGGCTGCCACCTGGGCCTCCATAGAACGAGGAGTCCAGGAGCACTCCCAAACTCCTAACCTCCGGTGCTGGCATCAAAGGCGCCCCATCGAAGGTCAGGAGAGGGAGCCCCAGCCCCGAACTGCACTGACGCAGGCCCAGGACCTCCATCTTCACCGGGTTTAGCTTCAGCCGACTCAGTCAGAGCCAAGCAGCCATGGCTTGCAATGCCCGGTACAGATCTTCTGGGCAGGAGTCCGACCGGCCGCCCAACATCAGGTAGAGCTGGGTGTTGTTTGCATATTGATGACACCCAAGCCCATACCTCCGGGCAATCTGGGCAAGGGGGCGCATGTGGATGCTAAACAACATTGGGGAAAGCACCACCCCTTGAGGCACTCCACATTCAAGAGGATGTCTCCGGGACTGCGGTTTCCCTATCACCACCCTTTGTCCCCGATCTTGAAGAAAAGAGGCAAGCCATTGAAGGGCGAGCCGATGAATCCCCACGTCGGCAAGGCGGTGGGTCAGCAAGTGGTGGTCGATTGTACTGAAGGTGGCTGACAGATCTAACAACAACAGTGCCGTCACACCGCTCCGAACCAGATGCCTTCGGAGGTTGTCAGTAAGAGCGACCAGTACTGTCTCTGTCCCATGCCCCGGGCAGAAGCCAGACTGGAAAGGCTCTAGGATGGAAGCGTCATCCAGAAATCCCTGCAGCTGTAACGCTACCGCCCTCTCAATAAGTTTGTCCAAATAGGGCAAATTGGACACCGGCCAATAATTGGCCAATTCGGCCGGGTCCAAAGAAGATTTTTTTCAAGAGAGGGTGGACCATCGCTTCCTTGAGTTCCCCCAGGAACCGTCCCTCCAAGAGGGACTTGTTCCCTGTCTGCTGTGCCAGAGCAGGGGGAGTGGGATGAGCCTGAACACCAGCTCATCCTGGACTTACCCACCTGCTAGAACTGTATCTACACTATGATGGTGCATTTGGTTGAGCAGAAGAGTGTGGTGCAGGATGTCATCTCCTCCATGACCATTTTGCACAGGGAAGACCTCAGTGTCAGCTCCAGCAAGTGGCTGACCCCCCCCCCAAAAGGTGGGTCCTCAGCTGAGGCACCCAGTAGCTAAGCTCCTCTGCTTGGTGTGAGCAGAGAGACAGGGTGGCTCAGGGTCCTGAATCCACCTAACACCTAAACCCAGGAAGAGGAGAGGTGTTCACAATCAGGAGAGGCGGGAGGGTATCAAGTATGGGTCCTCAGCCAAGGCATCCAATACCCAAGCCCCTCTGCTCAACATGAGAAGAGAAATGAGTTCGCTCAGAGCTCAGGATCCACCTAAAACCCAAACCCCACCAGTTGGGAGTTGTTCACAGTTGGGAATAAATTAATGTGCTCTGCTTTTAACAAGTTCCCTGCCTCTCTGTCTAACTGCCAACACCCAACAGAGGAGAGGGTGTGGAGCTGAGCTGAGGGCATAGATACCATTCTGATCCCATAGAGCAGAATGGGAAAGTGTAAGTTGAAACTAATTTGGCAAAATTACCTGAGGGACCGCCTTTCCCCGTATGTTCCCCCAAGAGCACTACGGTCTGGGGCCCGAAACTTATTGACTGTGCCGGGCCCCAAAGATGCTAAATTGGCTATCACGAGGGCTAGGGCTTTTTCGGTGGCGGCCCCCACCTGGTGGAATGAGCTCCCGGAGGAGATCAGGGCCCTGCAGGATCTGGTACAGTTCCGCAGGGCCTGCAAGACGGAGCTCTTCCACCAGGCTTTCGATTAGGGGCCGCCGCCACCCCCCCTGTTTTTACCATCATTGGGGGGGGAAGGGCCCTAGGATGGAATGAAGAAACATCGGAATTGACACCCAATATTTAAGGACACGGAATGCCTACCTGGGTGTTGGAAGTGGATGCGGTTGACATCTCCCGAGGCTCTGAGATTGTTGAGCACTTTAATGTATTGTGTTTATTGTTTTTAAACTGTATAACTTGTTTTAAATGTTAATTTAAATTGATGTTTTATTACGGTAAGATTTTTTACTATGTAAGCCGCCCTGAGCCCTACGGGGGAGGGCGGGATATAAATCTAATAAATGAAATGAATGAATGAAAAAATAATTATGTTTAGGATACACTGGCCACCACAGTGACTCCTTAGCAAAGGACTGAGTAAAGTTTCTCATTGTTGGTAAAGTGTTTCATTGTTGGTGTTGTAACTTACAGGATGCATCCCTAAGGCATACTTTGGGTGTGTTCAAATCAACCCATGCTATCCATGCTTGACTCAGACCGGCAAACGTTATGTCTTTAAGCTTGCAACTAATTCTTCCCCTTTACTTTTATTCAATGTTACCATTATTTTATCATCAATGGCATAGGAAAGAAATATAATATATAAAAGAAACAAACACATGGGGAACATAAGCAGTGGAAATGTGTAAAATGAAAACCGGAAAATAGCAAGAAAACAGAAGAAAAAAGGCATCTCTCATCGCAAGAATTATGAAACACATTTGCAAAGCTGATGCAAATACACCACCATGCTTATTGGCCTAGGAAAAGGAAACTTTAATTTGCCATGTACATTTTCTTTTTCAGTGGGAAGTGTGACAGGGCTTTTTTTTTCCTGGGGGAACACACTGAAATGAAGTTCCAGAACCTCTTTGACAAAATTCTTTTAAAAACGTTTTAAATTTCATGAGTTTTTAGTAAAGAGATTGAAAACTTCGTTTCCCACTTGAGAGTTCCGGGCATCTCTTTTTCCAAACAAACAAGGAAGCCCTGGTGATGGGACTTCAGAAGAGATAAAATTCCTTAATGCAGATCCACTCTAAGAATTTGTCTACACTTTTCACACCTATTTGTTTGTTTGTTTCTACATCCCCCACAAAAGAGGGTTCCAAAATGGCTGAGCATTATATAATTGTAACCCCATAGCCTCCTACTAACATCATGTTGAGGGAAGAAATTATGGAATCTGGGTTTCTCAGGAGAGGGCGGGGGGGGGAAGAAGAGAAAGTAGCAGTGATTCCCGTCCCTCAGTAAAACTAACACAGTAAAACTAACCTCCACCTAACAACTTTTTGCTCAGGGGGCCCATGTTTTATTCAGGGGGCCCACCACCAATGTTCCCACCGTGGGGTGGTCCAAATGCGGCCTCTTTTCCCGGGAAACCAGCCTCCTCGGACCCTCCCTCTCCTCCAGGAAACACCGTTGAGAACTCCCGTCGGGGCTCCTCCGTTCTTTCTCCGCCATGGGGCAAGGGAAGTGCCTCATCGCCTCTGTTTTCCAAAAAGTCTAAAAAAAAACCCCTCATTTGATGGCCCTTAGAGGAGGTGGATGAATGGGGGGGGGAGACCCGGCTTCAGCCTGCTCTTGCCAAGACGGCGGAACAGCGCAGGACCCCTCCGGGCATCCCACCCCGTGCAGAGCGACTCGCGAGAAGCCCCATTGAGGAGGCGCAGAAGGCATCATGGAGGGCAGCCCAGCGGAAGCTCCTCCTGGAGGGGACTGGAGGACACGCCATTTGCATTCATCTGCAGCGTCGAAGGGGTTAAACTGGCAGAGCCTTTTGCTAGAGAGGCCGAGCAGGGAGTGGGGGGGTCCAGAAGAGAGGAGGGGGCTCTTTTGCTCCTCATGTGTATGCGTGCCTGCGTGTCCGGGGAGGGGGTTTTGCTTCTGGACTGGGGGGACTTCAGAGAAGGAGCAGCATCCATTAGCTCTTGGAAGGGAGGAAGGCGCGGGGGGGGGGTCGTGCCAAGCCATGGCTGTTCTGCCTGTCCTGTCTTCTGGGTGGCAAATTCCTGGACCTTTGGGGAGGGGGCCGGGGGGAGGAGAGATTGGGGGAGGGGCCCGCAAAACCTGCGGGGGGGAGGGGCGGGCCCCAAGGGCCCAATGCAGGCTATGGGCCTGCCTCCACTTAGAAGGGGGGGAATCCCTCAGAAATTCTACCAGAAGGCCAACCTCACAGGTTAAGAAACATATCAGCTGAATCATAATATTGGCAGGTCCTAACTGAGCCAAGATGAAAGACTGCCTAACTTTTCCCCCTTTGGGCTCACTAGTGTCAAATAGTGGCTGGGAAGAAGAGGACTGCAGCTTGCGCTCAATCTAGGATGGCGGAACCCTGCCTTTCTGCTGCCCTTTCTCCATTGAGTTTTGTTGCTGATACTCGATTGAGGACAGAAATACCACAGCAGAAAACACTCGTCTCAGTTTAGATGGATTTCCACATTATAACAACCTAAAGAAAGCAAAGGGTTCAGGTAGTCATCTCATACATAATTCATTTGCATTCGGTGATCCTAAATTTAAATGTATTGCTGTTGTGGACTTTTAAATTCTTTCATTTAGTTTTCTTGTAATCTGACCCTTGGTGTTCAATTCAGGCCTCATAACAATAATATACAATTTAGGGAAAAATATGCAACCCAGCAACCCAACACTGGAGGCTAAGATAGAGAAGACCTCCACGGCCACCATGTATTTTCCTTTGGTGCTCAGATAGGTTGGAACAAAGGTCAGCCACACACTGCAAAAGACCAGCATGCTGAAGGTGATGAACTTGGCTTCATTAAAACTATCAGGTAACTTCCTACCTAAGAAAGCTACAGAGAAGCTCACAGTGGCCAGGAAGCCTAGGTAGCCCAAGACACAGTAAAACATGGTAACTGACCCTTCATTACACTTCAGAATAATTTCTTCAGTCAATGAGTGCATATCAAAATCTGGGAATGGAGGAGAAGTTATTAACCAACCTGTACAAATAGTGGTTTGAATAAAAGAACAACAAAGAACAATGGAGTAAGCCAGTGGTTTCCCCACCCAGTTTCTCATCTTGGACCCTGGTTTGGTGGCTATGAAAGCTAAAACCACAATGACAGTCTTGGCCAACACACAAGAAATGGCCACTGAGAAGATAATGCCAAAAGTAATTTGTCTAAGGAGACACGGCGGCTTCTTAGGTCGCCCAATAAAAAGAAACGTGCAAAGGAAGGAGAGCAGGAGGGAGACGAGGAGAATGTACGAGAGATTCCGGTTGTTGGCTTTGACTATGGGAGTGTCCTGGTTCTTCATGAAGATAATGAGCACCGAAGCTGCCATAAAAGAGAAGGAAAACGCAGAACTGGCCAAACTGATCCCCAAAGGTTCTTCATAAGACAGGAAACTTATATGTTTTTTCAGGCATAAGTCCTGATTAGTATTTGGATATTGATCTTCTGGGCATCGAAAACAGTCACTGGTATCTGAAAAATAAATGTGGATATAGTCACATTTAAGACCTTCATGCAGTGTCCTGCATTAATCTGCATTACTAGGGGGTACGTAGGGCTGCTACATGGGAATCTCAGCATTGCATAAGTCTCATGCAGTTATGTTTTGGGGGTTTTGAACGATGCTAATGAATGATACAGGAACAGTGCAGTTCATGTAAGACTTTTGTACTTGGTAAACTAAACCTCATCACTGAACACGTCTTTCAATTTCAGAAACACATAATTTTATTGGTTTCAATCCAATCATCTGTTTGATCACACATACAGCACACAAAAACACACGTACCTCAAAGTTTTTAACAGCCTGCTACATTGTATCTGCGGCAATCCCCACCCACTGGAAACAGAAAGGAAATGAGATTTCATAGCTAATCTACTCATTTCTTTAATATAAACAAAATTTATCCTGCAGCTGCACTCTTCTAAGTCATAGAGCAAATGGGAAATACCTGTGTGGAAAAGATGACAAAGGTACTTACACAGGTATTTCACATTCGCTCTTTGCTTACTGTGTGTTCCTGCTTGTCTCTTTTAAGTCATCACATCTTGTATTATATAAAAAACCTAAAATTAAAAGGTGATAATATATTCAAAGCTTTAACTATCAGAAAAATCCAGCATTAAAATTGCCGGTTTCAGATCTGGTGTTAGAAGAAAAAAGAATATTGGATAAGCTTGGTGAATACAAACCTTACCCTCCAGGCTTGAAATCTTCCCTTCTGGACATGGACGGCAATCATAGCAGCAAAATGGCTTCCCCTCCTTCTTTTTCTTCCTGTATCCTGAATGGCATCTGTCATTGCACAGAGAAAGGGGCTGCACCTTTCCATAAATGAAATGTTTTGGGGTTTATTAAAAATAACATTCAGGAAATACGTTTCAGGAGTTTTCATTTCACTAGTCAATCATCCATGTAAGGAGCAGCTTGCCACGGGTATGGCATAAGAACATCTCTTTTGGAGACCACTTAATATGCAATGGGATATTTCTATGTCTTCCACTAAAAGGCAGAGTTCCATATATTATACAGATCTCGAGGAAATGCTATGGCCACCTCAAGGGGGGAAGTGCCATCAAATCACAAATTACTCATGGAGATCCTGTAAGGTTTTCAAGACACTACATGTTCAAGGGTGATTTGCCATTGCCTGTCTCTGAGTAGCAACCCTGGACTTCTTTGGTGGTCTCTCAAACGAGGATTAACCAGAGCTGACTCTGCTTAGCTTCCAAGAGCTGATGACATTGGGCTAGCCTGGGCCACACAGATTAGGGCACCATGAGGCTTACAAATCCTACTGACTTTAGTTGAAATAAAGTTCCGCTGTTTGAAGTGTGACTTGCTACTCGGAAAATGACCGTTTCTGTAAATTAAGTAAATAGTTCAGCAATATATGTTCACAATTGTGCAATGTTATGATTTCAAATTGAAAAATGTGGTCAGAATAGTACTTATCTGATTGGCAGAACACAGAGGCAGAACTGCTCCAGAGTTTGAACTCGAAAACACTAATGGAACACCAGGAACCTAAAATGATATTCCATAACATAATATGCCCTGAGAAGCATACAGACAAGAGCACACCTGGTTAAACATGTGCGACCAAATGATTTGTTCTTCATGAATGGAGAACACTTTGTCTTCGGGAGCTTTGGGGTCAATCCTTCCAACTCTGGCTCTAAGAAAGGACTCATTAGGAAACGTGATCCAGTTGATGATATCAAATCCAGCTGCTATCTCCACATTTTCATCAAAAGAAATTAGGTCCCCAGCACTATTGTTGAATGAGACTCTTTTCAAAAATCCATGGAACTAGAGAAGAAGAAGAAGAAGAAGAAGAAGAAGAAGAAGAAGAAGAAGAAGAAGAAGAAGAAGAAGAAGAAGAAGAAGAAGAAGAAGA
>NW_015163716.1:111167-121935 GCF_001447785.1 Gekko japonicus | reverse complement strand
TTTGATGGCCCTTAGAGGAGGTGGATGAATGGGGGGGGGAGACCCGGCTTCAGCCTGCTCTTGCCAAGACGGCGGAACAGCGCAGGACCCCTCCGGGCATCCCACCCCGTGCAGAGCGACTCGCGAGAAGCCCCCTTGTTTTGATGGCCCTTAGAGGAGGTGGATGAATGGGGGGGGGAGACCCGGCTTCAGCCTGCTCTTGCCAAGACGGCGGAACAGCGCAGGACCCCTCCGGGCATCCCACCCCGTGCAGAGCGACTCGCGAGAAGCCCCATTGAGGAGGCGCAGAAGGCATCATGGAGGGCAGCCCAGCGGAAGCTCCTCCTGGAGGGGACTGGAGGACACGCCATTTGCATTCATCTGCAGCGTCGAAGGGGTTAAACTGGCAGAGCCTTTTGCTAGAGAGGCCGAGCAGGGAGTGGGTGGGTCCAGAAGAGAGGAGGGGGCTCTTTTGCTCCTCATGTGTATGCGTGCCTGCGTGTCCGGGGAGGGGGTTTTGCTTCTGGACTGGGGGGACTTCAGAGAAGGAGCAGCATCCAGGAGAAGCGGTGCAGCCCGACCCCCCCCCTCAGGGGGAGGTCTCCTTAGAAGCAAGTCGTGCACGGGGGGGGAATAGGATTTTCGATCTTGCAAGGGAGGAAGGTGGGGATCGTGCCAAGCTCTGCCTGTCCTGTCTTCTGGGTGGCAAATTCCTGGACCTTTGGGGAGGGGGCCGGGGGGAGGAGAGGATGGGGGAGGGGCCTGCAAAACCTGCGGGGGGGAGGGGCGGGCCCCAAGGGCCCAATGCAGGCTATGGGCCTGCCTCCACTTAGAAGGGGGGGAATCCCTCAGAAATTCTACCAGAAGGCCAACCTCACAGGTTAAGAAACATATCAGCTGAATCATAATATTGGCAGGTCCTAACTGAGCCAAGATGAAAGACTGCCTAACTTTTCCCCCTTTGGGCTCACTAGTGTCAAATAGTGGCTGGGAAGAAGAGGACTGCAGCTTGCGCTCAATCTAGGATGGCGGAACCCTGCCTTTCTGCTGCCCTTTCTCCATTGAGTTTTGTTGCTGATACTCGATTGAGGACAGAAATACCACAGCAGAAAACACTCGTCTCAGTTTAGATGGATTTCCACATTATAACAACCTAAAGAAAGCAAAGGGTTCAGGTAGTCATCTCATACATAATTCATTTGCATTCGGTGATCCTAAATTTAAATGTATTGCTGTTGTGGACTTTTAAATTCTTTCATTTAGTTTTCTTGTAATCTGACCCTTGGTGTTCAATTCAGGCCTCATAACAATAATATACAATTTAGGGAAAAATATGCAACCCAGCAACCCAACACTGGAGGCTAAGATAGAGAAGACCTCCACGGCCACCATGTATTTTCCTTTGGTGCTCAGATAGGTTGGAACAAAGGTCAGCCACACACTGCAAAAGACCAGCATGCTGAAGGTGATGAACTTGGCTTCATTAAAACTATCAGGTAACTTCCTACCTAAGAAAGCTACAGAGAAGCTCACAGTGGCCAGGAAGCCTAGGTAGCCCAAGACACAGTAAAACATGGTAACTGACCCTTCATTACACTTCAGAATAATTTCTTCAGTCAATGAGTGCATATCAAAATCTGGGAATGGAGGAGAAGTTATTAACCAACCTGTACAAATAGTGGTTTGAATAAAAGAACAACAAAGAACAATGGAGTAAGCCAGTGGTTTCCCCACCCAGTTTCTCATCTTGGACCCTGGTTTGGTGGCTATGAAAGCTAAAACCACAATGACAGTCTTGGCCAACACACAAGAAATGGCCACTGAGAAGATAATGCCAAAAGTAATTTGTCTAAGGAGACACGGCGGCTTCTTAGGTCGCCCAATAAAAAGAAACGTGCAAAGGAAGGAGAGCAGGAGGGAGACGAGGAGAATGTACGAGAGATTCCGGTTGTTGGCTTTGACTATGGGAGTGTCCTGGTTCTTCATGAAGATAATGAGCACCGAAGCTGCCATAAAAGAGAAGGAAAACGCAGAACTGGCCAAACTGATCCCCAAAGGTTCTTCATAAGACAGGAAACTTATATGTTTTTTCAGGCATAAGTCCTGATTAGTATTTGGATATTGATCTTCTGGGCATCGAAAACAGTCACTGGTATCTGAAAAATAAATGTGGATATAGTCACATTTAAGACCTTCATGCAGTGTCCTGCATTAATCTGCATTACTAGGGGGTACGTAGGGCTGCTACATGGGAATCTCAGCATTGCATAAGTCTCATGCAGTTATGTTTTGGGGGTTTTGAACGATGCTAATGAATGATACAGGAACAGTGCAGTTCATGTAAGACTTTTGTACTTGGTAAACTAAACCTCATCACTGAACACGTCTTTCAATTTCAGAAACACATAATTTTATTGGTTTCAATCCAATCATCTGTTTGATCACACATACAGCACACAAAAACACACGTACCTCAAAGTTTTTAACAGCCTGCTACATTGTATCTGCGGCAATCCCCACCCACTGGAAACAGAAAGGAAATGAGATTTCATAGCTAATCTACTCATTTCTTTAATATAAACAAAATTTATCCTGCAGCTGCACTCTTCTAAGTCATAGAGCAAATGGGAAATACCTGTGTGGAAAAGATGACAAAGGTACTTACACAGGTATTTCACATTCGCTCTTTGCTTACTGTGTGTTCCTGCTTGTCTCTTTTAAGTCATCACATCTTGTATTATATAAAAAACCTAAAATTAAAAGGTGATAATATATTCAAAGCTTTAACTATCAGAAAAATCCAGCATTAAAATTGCCGGTTTCAGATCTGGTGTTAGAAGAAAAAAGAATATTGGATAAGCTTGGTGAATACAAACCTTACCCTCCAGGCTTGAAATCTTCCCTTCTGGACATGGACGGCAATCATAGCAGCAAAATGGCTTCCCCTCCTTCTTTTTCTTCCTGTATCCTGAATGGCATCTGTCATTGCACAGAGAAAGGGGCTGCACCTTTCCATAAATGAAATGTTTTGGGGTTTATTAAAAATAACATTCAGGAAATACGTTTCAGGAGTTTTCATTTCACTAGTCAATCATCCATGTAAGGAGCAGCTTGCCACGGGTATGGCATAAGAACATCTCTTTTGGAGACCACTTAATATGCAATGGGATATTTCTATGTCTTCCACTAAAAGGCAGAGTTCCATATATTATACAGATCTCGAGGAAATGCTATGGCCACCTCAAGGGGGGAAGTGCCATCAAATCACAAATTACTCATGGAGATCCTGTAAGGTTTTCAAGACACTACATGTTCAAGGGTGATTTGCCATTGCCTGTCTCTGAGTAGCAACCCTGGACTTCTTTGGTGGTCTCTCAAACGAGGATTAACCAGAGCTGACTCTGCTTAGCTTCCAAGAGCTGATGACATTGGGCTAGCCTGGGCCACACAGATTAGGGCACCATGAGGCTTACAAATCCTACTGACTTTAGTTGAAATAAAGTTCCGCTGTTTGAAGTGTGACTTGCTACTCGGAAAATGACCGTTTCTGTAAATTAAGTAAATAGTTCAGCAATATATGTTCACAATTGTGCAATGTTATGATTTCAAATTGAAAAATGTGGTCAGAATAGTACTTATCTGATTGGCAGAACACAGAGGCAGAACTGCTCCAGAGTTTGAACTCGAAAACACTAATGGAACACCAGGAACCTAAAATGATATTCCATAACATAATATGCCCTGAGAAGCATACAGACAAGAGCACACCTGGTTAAACATGTGCGACCAAATGATTTGTTCTTCATGAATGGAGAACACTTTGTCTTCGGGAGCTTTGGGGTCAATCCTTCCAACTCTGGCTCTAAGAAAGGACTCATTAGGAAACGTGATCCAGTTGATGATATCAAATCCAGCTGCTATCTCCACATTTTCATCAAAAGAAATTAGGTCCCCAGCACTATTGTTGAATGAGACTCTTTTCAAAAATCCATGGAACTAGAGAAGAAGAAGAAGAAGAAGAAGAAGAAGAAGAAGAAGAAGAAGAAGAAGAAGAAGAAGAAGAAGAAGAAGAAGAAGAAGAAGACGACGACGACGACGACGAAGAAGAAGAAGAAGAAAGCATTTTAACATTTTTCAGAGTATATTGAGAATCCATTAACACCTGTACTGGAACTTATATAGGAACTGGCTAAATGCAGTAATACAAGGTTTCTGAAAAGTACAGATTTCAAAGGAACAGGGAGAATGCTGGTGAGGAGAGTTGAGTGATCATTGGGAAAGGATAGGATGTTGAAGGAAAGGAGATTTCTCACTGGTAGAGCATCCACCTGGCATGCAGAGGGTCTCAGGTTCAATCCTCAGCATTTCCAGATCAAAATATCAGGTTGGAGGAAATGAGAAAAACCTCTGCATGAGACCTTGGAGAGCCTCTGCTGGTCTGAGTAGGTAATACAGATATTGATGGAGCAATCGTTATGTTTCAGTATAAGGCAGAATTATGTCTTCATGCCTACCATTGGCAGGTGATATATACAATAACTTCTCCAACGATTTGTGAAGGAATGGAAAAGGTATCAAGCAGAGCACCACATACTGGACAAAGAACTGGTAACCCATGTTGTCAACTATGCACCCATATATTGTGAGCAATTGAAGGGAAATAAAAAGAGTCACAGACAAAAAGAACTTATATGTACTAGAACACTCCACTTGAAGTGAAAGCATAGTTTGGAGAAGAGGAGATTGAGGGGGGACCTGATTGCTCTCTTTGAATATTTGAAAGGCTGTCATTTGGAGGAGGGCAAGGACCTGTTCCAGTTGGCAGCAGAGGATAGGAACTGAAGCAACGGGTTTAAATTACATGCAGAAAGATATCAGCTGGATATTAGGAAAAACGTTTTCATGGTCAGAGTGGTTCAAAGGTGGAATTGGCTGCCTAGGGAGGTGGTGAGCTCCCCTTCACTGACGGCTTTCAAGAAAAGGCTGGACGAATATTTGTCAGAGATGCTTTAGGCTGGTTCTGCATTGGGCAGGGGGTTGGACTAGATGGTCTGTATTGCCCCTTCCAACTCTATGATTCTAAGACAAATCCACCCCATATTGTGTTAGGGTGGGAAAGTGGGACTCTGATTTAACAGGGCTGCTTTTCTTTGAGTAAATACCGATAGACAAGTAAACAAAATGTTATCGATATTGACTGCATAGAGCAGCCTTGCCACGGAAGCTTGCTGGGTGACCATGAGTCAGTTGCTCCCTCTCGGCTCAGCCTAACTGGGGGGAAATAAAAGTATAAATATCTAAATGAATGAATTAAAATATATAGGACTTGTTTAGACAATCTTTTATTTTTTAAAAAAAAATATACCACTAAAGAAATTGTACACCTGAGAAACTAGCAAAATGTTATGGAAACACTAACAGGAATTGTTGGAAATGTAAGAAAAATGTTGGTACATATATGCATATGTGGTGGAGGTGCGAGAAAATACAAAGATACTGGGAAAAACTTACAAGATGATAAATGAAATTATAGGAAAACAGATAGAAAAGTTGCTTTACTGAATATTCTTCCCAAATCATATAGTAAGACAGATAAATATATAACTTATTTTGTTACGGCAGCCAGAATATTAGTAGCCAAAACATGGAAGGAAGAGGAAGTACCTTCAAAAAAAGAAATAATAGATAAGATGCTATCAGTAGCTGAAATGGATAGATTCAGTTTAATATTACAAGGTCAAAGTAAAGAAGTATTTGATAAACGATGGGAAATGTTTTATATATGGTTAGACAATCTGTATAAAAATGACTCACAAGAATAGGAAATGTAAAACGGAATGTTAAGTGTATGGTAGAATATACTATAAATAAAAAAATTTTAAAAAAGAAAAGAAATTGTACTGGCCTTTGTTACTACCTCACCACTATCCATTCGTAGCCAAATCAAGTATATAATAACTAACAAATTGGGGGGAAAGGCAAGAAAAAGCAATTAATTTCCCTCCAAATACATACGTAAGAATGATAGGACTGGTCTATGGCCATGAGGCTCAATGAAAACAATCACACCCGCTGTCATTTTATTGTACATGTAAATACAGATGAAGCGGCCTTATACAGTCTTCCAGCACCTCCCCAGAGACTCAGGCTAAGGTCTTTCATATAATCTACTGCAAGATTCTTTAACTGCAGAAGCTGAGGATTGAACCTGGGACTTTCTGCATGTTGAGGAGATGATCTGCCAATGAACCATGACCCCTCTCCTTAAATGTCAGCACTGAACAGTTGTGTAATAGATTGTTAAGGGCTAGAACATCTGCTTTTGAGCCAAGGATGCATTTTGCAGTTTGGGGTCTCTTGTTCACCAGTTCTGACTGCCAGATGTCCAATTCTGGAAAGCTCTCCAGCAATTATGTGCTTTCTCAGCATTACCTGCCATGGCTGTTTTCTCAGCAGCTTATTTCTCCCATCTGCTACTGCTCTGTGTTTGAGCATGGACGAATACATGGCATGTAATGCATGTGCCACCACATAGACAGCAGTGTAGATGCTATAGCTGTGGCCTGTCATGCTCATTTCAAAGACAGACCCAGGAAGACTCTCCAGCTTCTCCTTCCCAGTGCAGATTTCTTCATCATTCGTGGCTTCTGTGGTACTGGGGAGTGAACAGCCAAATGCATGTTTCCAGAAATCACCCATAAAGTCATCTCCTTTTTCAGAGGCAGGATCCCTTGCCTGAAGAAACTGATCAAATCCTAACACCTCTCTTGAGTGAACTGCAAAAGATAAAGCACCATGGATGAAGTCTAGGTCCCAACGTCTTTGAAGTTCAATTGATGTGAAATCCATCTGGGCTGTCAGGATCCAGACTTTGGCTTTTGTCCTCATGGGTATCTCTTTAAATTCTGCAGCCCTCAGCAAGAACCGCAAATTTATCACCGTTTCAATTTCACCATGTACCACCACTGCTTTGGCTGTGCTTTCCATGACAAGTCTCGATGTGTCTTCATTTCCAGCTTTCATTTGAGACAAAGAACTAAAAAAAGTCATTGATGGGAAAGTTACTACGAAATCAAAGCAGATGCCGTGCTCGGAAAAGCTAGAAAGTACCTCCTGTACAAATTGCTGCCCATGTTCATTATCCACGTAGATCACCCCAACCCATATCCATCTGAAATAAAGCAGTAATTTCATAATCCCCATGTACTGATTGGTCCAACTAGGAAATATCTTGTAGAGGAAAGCAGCTTCATTTTTGTTGTTCATCACTGGAGCAGAGCCATAGGGCAGCTAAAAGAAACAAAGGAGATAGCAGAGAGGTATCTCTCCTTATATATAATTGAATAGTGGGTGCCAAAGTTCTAATTCTAAAATGCACTCCCTTAGTGTATGGCTGATGGCACTGCTCCTCAGCATATATCACCACCAATCAGAAGGCAAAGCCCGGGTCCCGCCCACACCACAACTGCTGCGACAACCTGGTCTTTTGCATATGGAAGCTGATTGGACTTCAGTCCATTCCACACCTCAAACTCCCCCCCCCGCAAGGCAGTTGGAATTTTCAGTTGCATAACATACCTCATAGGGGAGAGGAGAATGGGTAACAATGGTTACCACTCTCCAGGTGAGGGCTACAAATAACTCAAACCTACAAATGCTCTTCAGGTAGCAGAGATCAGTCCCTCTGGAGAAAACAGTGGACTCTGTCATTAAACCCTGCTGAGGTCGCCACAGGAAACTGACACTGTTTGCCCAAAGCCAGAGCACTCTCCCAGAGCCTCTTTCTAGATCCTGTATTTATTTCTGCAACGGGCCTTATTTCTAGTTTCAAAATAAAACAATCCTCTGGCTTGAGACTTCTGCTGAGGAACCATGGAAGACTGAATGTCTCTCCTATGCAGAGGAATACCATGGTCATCAAAGCAGGTCTGGAGACACTCTCCAGCCATTGTAGTCTCTCTGGATTGAAAGGGAAAGTGAGGAGTGCATCCATTTGTTTTCAGAGTGGCAGCTCCCCTGATGGTTTTATTGCAGAGCTGGAGGTCTTTGTGTAAACCCTGGCTCAAGCGCACCAGCCACAGGAGGAACAAGAAGCTTGTTGCCATGATGGACTCCTAAGGGAAATTAAGTCTCCCCAAGCATCATCTCTTACACTTTAAAGGAGTTATTCATCATTGCTGGCAAGCAGTACCGTACCTAACCAGGGGCCCATGGGGGCTGGCCCCCTGGTGATTTTAATGGGCCCCCTTCCCAATACTTGGCAAACTAATTTATGTGGCAGCTCTCTCTCTAATTTATTGCTCTCTCACAACTTTAATGGCAGTAGCTCACAAAGTAGAAGTTTTGCTCACAAAACTCCACAGCTTAGAGGCAACATTGGTGGTGGGCCCCCTGAGAAAAACATGGGCCCCCTGAGCAAAAGGTTGTTAGCTACGGGCCTGCTGGCAAGGATTGGTTTTCATTTGTGACTGAAACAGCCTGCCTCTTCTTGCTGAGGGTGAGACAAAACAGTATTTTATGTAACTATATAATTTAATCTGATCAGCAAAGACTTAATATTTTGAGTCTCTATGGTAAAAAGTTTATCAAGAATATATTACCAGGGATGATTTTAAAATGGACTAGGGGTACAGTTAAACAAACTTTTTACCTTTGACATTTCTGTCAAGTAAATGAATAGTTTGAGGAGACTGGACCAAAATTACGTGTCATAGCTACAATGCTCTTTTCAATGTCATTTCTAATTGGTGGATATTTACAAACTAGTAATTGCTGATGTCTCATTGTCATGGTGATTTACAACCTGTCTGGCTGTAAACACGGGGAATAGAGGAACTGTGTTCTTTATTTAGCCTCTCTGCCAGGATTGTTTGTCTTTGAAAAGTGGCTTTTTGCCATTTTAATTTACAATGGTGACTCCCAGGACAAGCTCAAGCTCAATAGACTTGTCTCTGGGAAAACCAGTTACAGATGAACTTCATAAACTGTTTGAGCCTATGACGAATAATTTGGATTTAATTGAAAAGTGTATAGAAGACAGACTGTCAAAGATGGATAAGGAATTCATGAAAATGCATGAGGAAATAACCTAAGAGGTTAAAAAAAACCTAGACAGTTCATTAAACCAAATTTCTGGACAAGTAAAACAGATTTCTGATAAAGTAGAATCATTAGAATGTAAGTCAGAGGTGCATGATGAGGAACTAGAAAAACACCGAGATAATCTTGCCCTCCTGGAGCTGAGAGAGAAGGCATTTTGTTTAAGGCTGACGTCAGTTTTTGAACATATTGATGAAAATATCAGAGAAACCGTTATAAAAGTCTTAGATTTTCTGGAGACAAGAGAAGAGATGGAGCAATAAACAGATAAAATATACAGAATAAATTCCAGATACCCTACTATGAAAAAGGTTCCAAGGGATGTACTGGTACAATTTGTTAGGAAACAAACAAGAGACCAACTTTTCCAGCCGTGTTATAAAACAAAATTCAGAATGGATGACATAGATATAATTATCATGTAGGAACTTCCTTTGAAAATTCTACGCAAGAAAAAGACTATTTTATTTATTTATTTATTTATTACATTTATACCCCGCCCTCCCAGCCATGGCCCATATGAATTTTAACTGAAAAGTTAAAACATAAACCAATTCCTTTTCAATGGGATAATTTAGAGGGTGTGGTCCTGACTGTCACTAATGATCATAATCTAATTAAGAGCAAACAGGAATTCCTCTAGAGTCATTTTCCTATATTGTTGGTGGATATTTTAAAAAATGTCATTATCTACTATGGGGAAAAAGAAACATCAGCCTCGGCCACATGGGCAGGAAAATGCGGGGGGAGGTGTGTCTGTTTGCCCCGGAGCAAACTAACGTGCGACTGCGCAATCAGGCGTCGGGTTGAGGTCCTGTCGCGCTCCCGTGGTTAGGGGGAGGTGCCGATCACATGACGCGGCAAAGAAGCAGAGCGACGCGGCAAACGGGGTTGTGGGGTTTTTTTAACTGAAATGTGCGCATGCTCCATTGGGTGCTTGTGCGCATCCATGGAGACTTGGGGGAAAAAACCCTTTTTGCGAGGGGACATGGGCAGGCGCAGGAACTACCACCGGAAACGCGATCAGATGCAAACCCTTGCCCCACGGTTTCCGGAAACTAGTACCTCCGAGGTACTAGTTTTTTACCCTGCATCTTCAGCGGGAAGCCTCGGGTGCGCCACGGGAGCTCTACGCTTCCTAGATGTGGCGGTGAGATTGCGCCCAGAAAATCCACCTATCTTCCGTCTCTCTAGCGTGCCTAATGCTCCGTGTGACCGGGGCCATCTTTTATCTGAGCAGCATAGTTTCCTCAATTTCACATTCCAAAGAAGTACAGTGCAACTCCTTCCACTTGGAGTGAAGTGGAGGAGGGAGAACCCCATCGGGGGACAGGAGAGAGAGGGAGGAGGAGGTGATTAATGGTTCCTACAGAAACCCCCTGTATGTCCCACCTCAAAATGTGAATGGGCCAATAAGCACACCGACAAGCTCACCACTGCCATGAGGAATATATAGCAGCTGAATAGGCTTTGGCGGAATCATGTAGGAGGGAGAAAGGAGGAAAGAAGAGTTGACAGGGGTGCACAAAAGAGGAGCCATGCTGGATGTGAAAGAGTGGGATTTTTTTTGCAAGCACCCAACCATCTGAATGCTTCTTGCACGGTGGAAAGGAAACCTGATCGGCTATAAGGGCAGTGCCTTGGGCCAGCTCCTCCCTGACCATGCACACTCCACGAGGGCTGCCCAGAC
>NW_015163716.1:61760-111120 GCF_001447785.1 Gekko japonicus | reverse complement strand
CCTCTCTCCCCCCATTTGAGCCTTCCTGCTTCCAACTGCAGTTGAGCAGGAGGGGACGGATCAGGGCTTTGAGAAGTTGGCTGTGGGAGAAGGAGGAACCAGCAAGGCTGCCCCTCTCTCCCCTCCTGCTCAGCTGCAGCTTCAAACTGCTCAGCTACAGTGAAACCAAGGGCACCCTGCCCGCACCAGAAGTCTGGCATCCTCATGGGGGGCACATCTGTGGGAGTGTGGCCCCCATGCCCCTGACTAGCTACAGGCCTGTGAGTTGTTGTTTTATGGGAGATTGGAATGGATTGATCTTGCCACAGATGGGTAGGCTTTCAGAAAAACTATGAAAATACACAATGCAAACTGCCAAAGACTTTTTTTGACTTGATGAGCAATATGGGTTTAGTGGACATTTGGAGACAAAAAATGGTAACTCTAAAGAATATACTTATTTCTCCAAGAGACATAGATCATTTTCAAGGATAGGTTGGGGGGGGGGGATTGGTTACCAAGGTTTGCAAAGTAGAGATTTTACCAAAGAGTTTGTCAGATCATAATCCTGTCAGTCTTATTTGTAAAAGAAAATCTGGTACATTTAGATGGAGATTAAATGAAGCAATGTTACAAAATGAGCCAATTGTAGAGGACTGTACGAAAAACGTTAAAATATTTTTTTCAACTTAATGTAAACAAAGGAACTGTGATAAGAATGGTATGAGATGCAAGTAAAGGTTTCATTAGAGGGTAATTAATGCCACATAATTCTCAGATGAAGAAGAAAAGGCAAGAGAAAACACAAAAGGTCTGGAAGAGATTAAAAAGAAAATGATGAGTTTTAAAAATTGCCAGGAAATAAAAATATTACCCTAAAATAAGAATCCTACAACAGCAGGTATTGACATTAACAATACGGGAAATGGAAATGAAACTTAATTATGCTAAACAAAGGAATTTTGAGTTTACAAACAAATCAGGAAGATGGTGGGCCTATGAACTGAGAAAGGGGGAGGATTTTAAATTACAGGAAGGAGATATTGTATTAACGGACAATGTGGATATTCAAAGTACATTTTATAAGTATTATTCTAATTTGTATAAATCTCAGAATATTTCATTAACAAAAATAAGTGAACATCTCAGTAAACAAAATGTAAAAAGATTCCGAAGAACAAAGACAAATTATGAATGGACCCATAACAATAAGAGAGTTAGTGGAAGCTATTAAAAAGCTTAAACAAGAAAAAGGTCCAGGATCAGATGGTCTAACAGGTCTACATTATAAATGTTTTGAGGATGAAATTTTACAACCTTTACAAAGTACTGTTTTACAGGGGGGAAGCATGCTGGAAAGAGGCTACTATAGCACCCATATCTAAAGACGGACAGGATTTTATTTTGAGAAGAAATTATAAACCAATTTCACTATTAAATAATGATTATAAGTTTTTACTACAACTTTAGTGGAAAGGCTGAAAATAATTCTACAAGGATTCATTCATGAAGACCAATGTGGTGTTTGCCTAAGAGGCAGATGAAGGACTATACTAGAACTATACTAGACATTTTGGAGTATCTGTTAAAACACAATGAAAAACAAGCCACACTGATCTTTTTGGACACAGAGAAAGCATTTGACCACTTGAATTGGACTTTTTTGTTTTGGGTTTTAGAAGATATGAATTTTGGAGATAATTTCATAAAATGGGTGAAATCGATCTATATGTCACAGTTTTGAAAAATAATTTTAATGGAGATCTAACTAAACCATGTGCCATTTATAAAGGAACAAGGCAGTCCACTGTCCCCACTACTGCTTATTTTGGTTCTTGAAATACTGAATAGAGATATATAAGATAGGAGGAGAAGATTGAGGCAGTAAAAATTTCAAAAAAGAGATTTATAAATTAAGGGCATTTTCAGATGATTAGGTGTTTGTTTTAGAAGATCCCTTAAAGGGACTTGACTATCTGATGACTAAATTGAATGAAATTGGTGCACTAGCAGGTTTTAAGATTAATAACCCAAAAAGCCCAAAGATGTTAACAAAAATATGAATTAACAAGGACAAGTGGAATTGATGAATAAAACTGGTCCCAAGGTGGAGAAGAAGGTTACATATTTATGTATTACCTTTACAAATATGAATTTTATGTTGCTTCAGAGCAACTATGTCAAATCATGGAAAGACATTAAGAAAGACCTGTTAAGATGGGGAAAATTGCAAATGTCACTGACGGAAAGAATAGAGATAATTTAGACTAGTGTTTTACCCAGGAAGTTATTTCTCTTTCAGACAATACCAGTTTTGACAATTGATATACCATTCAAACAATGGCAAAAAAGAAATTTCTAAATGTGTATGGAAAGGGGGGGAAACACGACTTATTAAATATAAAGTATTGCAGGAAGCAAAAGAAAGAGGACTGAGTCTACCTGTCTTGAAACTATATTTTGCTGCTTGTGGCTCAGTGTGGATGAAAGAATGGCTTTTGTTGAGAAATAAATGATTGTTGGCACTAGAAGTTCATGATTTGTGATTTTCCAGGTTTTTCTGATCTCTTTTTATTTATTTCATTCCATTAATTGTACTATTTATATATATATATCTGTTGTTCAACATATTAATGAAACTTGAAAATTAAAAATAAAATAATCTTTTGGGTTTATGATCATGTCAAGGATGTATGATATAGGTGACAGATTTTAACACTTGTTACCAATATGCAGAATGTACCATTTGCCTTCACACTTTAGTATTTTATTAATAATCCTCAGCATGTAAATAAGGATGGAAGGTGGCATGGTATAGCACAATCTCATCAGGCCTCAGAAGTTAAGCAGGGTCCATATTTGAATGACAGACCACCAAGGATGACTCTGCAGATGAAAGCACTGGCAAACTATCTCTGCTTCCCACAAGCCTTGAAAACCCTTTGCTGGGGTTACCATAAATTGGTTGTGACTTAATGGAACTTCGATAGCATGTACATAATCTTATAAGGATTCAGACCTCTTTCACCTATAAAAGTAATCCTTACAATGGTAATGTAAGGAGATCCATATCTCCAATTTACAGTTGGGAAGTCAAGGGAAAAAATGGCTTGCCTAAGGAATTAGAACACATCTTTTTTTTGGTAACATTTTTGGTTTTCACTCTACAAACTACAAAGGGTAGGGGGAAAGGGGGAGAACTAGCCTAAAATACAAAGCAAGGCAAGGATCATATTATATTGATTGTACATAAATTGTACCCACATCCTGATGTATTCCCTACATTTAAGAATTTAAGGAATGAAAGTTAGTAATTATTAGTTCAAGATCAAACTAGTACAAACATGGTTAGTCAGAGTAAGTGCATCCTAGTTCTTTATATGTAAGTAAAAAAAACAGGCTTTCAGTGTTAAGCTATTCATTTTTTTCTGTGCTTATTTTTATCATAAGTCAGTCTAACTTTGAGAAGCATAGGAGCCGCTTTTCCTTTATCAGATTCAGAATCTTCTGAGGGACTGCCCAAGGTGCTTTCACTGCTTCCTGATCTATGTTCACTGTTTTCTTCTGTTGTGTTGTTTTCCTCTGCTTTCCCTTTTTCTTTCACTGTTTGATGCTGTTCTAAAAATGCCTTTGCTTTTGAAACAGAGTCAATCTTCTCTTTTTTCTCTTTGTAGTTGAAGATAAGTCCTTCTGGAATTATCCATCTGAAGGGAGTGGAGTTTTTCTATAAAAATATGTTAGGTTTTTGTACTGTTTCCTCCTTTTTCTTATCTCAAATGGAATGTATTTTAAAACTCTCGTTTCTTCACCTTTGATTTTCAGGGTTATCCCATTAGTCGCTTTCAAGATTGTATCTCTTGTTGATCTCTTGGAGAACTTAACAAATACTTCAGCAGGGAGTTTATTTTTCTTAATGAAGTCTGGATATGTTCAATAAACCATATCCATTTCCGCTTTAAGATCTGCCACTGGAACCAAAGCTTTGCTTAAGATCTCTTTCAAGTTCTCCCCTTTTGTGTTCTGGGATAGCCTGAAACCTCAGGAGATATGATGACTTTTCCATTTGTAGCTGTAACAGCTTTTCTTTATCAGAGGTCCACTCTTTTTCCATGGCCTCTAGTCTCTGATTTATCAAATTTGTCTTAGCATCAACTTTTTTTCAGTGCTTTGACTGTTTCCTCTGTTCTTGTATTAGTTTCTGTCAGTTGTTTTTGGACAGCATCAAAATTATTGTTGTGATTAGTCATCTGGTCCAGCAGAGGGCACAATGCTGTAGCCAGCATGTTAGGAAACTCAGTGGTTACTTCCAGTCTGAGAGCCGACACTGCTGATCCAGCAGTTCCTGGAGAAGGTTTCCTCCTAACTGTCATTTTATCAGCCTGTTGCGACGTTGTTTACATAGAAAAAAGTTCGTTTAAGTCACTGAAATTCTGTTAAGTCTATGCACTTTCTACTATTCCACACAATACTTGGCTTTTAGTGCTTTTCAATCAAAACCGTCAAACTGCTCCTCATATTCGCTCTCACAGTAACTTTTTCAGGGTGGGATTAACTTTCCCCTCCTCCACGTCGACTTGGGGCTTTGGGGTGGTTGTCCGCTTGGCTAGTTTTAAAAAGATGCACACTCACACTTCATTCCATGTGTTTCTCCAAAAGGAATGGAAGACCTCTGAGCACTGATCACTTGCTCGCTTGATCCGGCATGCACCTCTGCCTCCATACTGGTCTTGTGGTGGTGGGACCTATCGGGGCAAAGAGGAGCCTCGATTCCTAGGCCGTTGCCTAGGAAGAGGCACCCCTTGTGCTCCAGGCCACGAGCCCCCTCCGAGGACTCTGCCCTCCCCGGAAACTTCTGGGACCCCTTCCACCCACCATGGTTACAGGCTGCTCTCATCGGAGCGTGATGGAGCGTACCTGCCCAGCAAGTCACCAAAACTCTGAATTAGAACACATCTTGATAATCTGATCATAATTTTATCTGGACTGAGCTCAACTAGTTTCTCATGGAAACAGGAAGAACTGAGATCTAGTTAGCATAATTCTCAGTAGAACATTTTGTGTCTGGCCCAAAACATGGAACAAGGAAAGCCCTATGGTCTCAGTTCTCAAGCAACGAATGTTTAGAAACACTCTTAATTGAAAGCTTGTGATTCTTTCAAGTCTACTTGAATCTGGGTTCTCGTACTCTGAAGAGTGGACACAAACCCACACAGATCCTTGGAAACATTGTTCAGTTCAAAACAGCTTGTTTCTTGCATGATTCGCTTGTGTCTCTGGAACTTTCAATCTTGTATCCCCTCCCACCCAAAACCTTTTTTCAGATAAAATAAAGGCAAACATGAGAACTGAAAAATTAAGTTTCTCACAGATATGCATATGAACAAATGTAAAATAAGGGGGGGAAACCTGGAAGGGCTCATGGTGATGAAGGAAAAGTGCCATCAAGTTGTAGCCAACTCGTGTTGACCCCATGGGGTTTTCAGGGCAAGAAAGAAACAGAAATGGTTTGCCACTGCTTTCCTCTATGTAGTGAGCCTGGATTTCCTTGGGGGTCTCCCATCCAAGTACAAACCAGGGCCAGACCTACTTAGCTTCCAAGATCTGACTAGCCTAGGTTATCCAGGTCAGGGCTAGAAGCACTAAACGATTTCCATTAACTAGCAACTCTATCTGCCTTTAAAGGATTCAGTTTTGAAGGTCTAACAATAATTAATACAGCACAAAACCTTCAATGAGTTAATCCAGATTTGAAAACACTTTAATGTCAAACCACTCCTGAAAGCAAAGGAACTGTGAATTAGTTGTTAATGTGCCATGACCCACAAGACCATTTTACCTGTGGAATCTTGAAAATGGACAGAATGTCAGCCATGTAGAGGCAGAAATTAGACTTTGGTCCCCCCAATACTGCTACCAAGTTGTTCTGGTTGTCACACTTGTAGTTAGGAATAAACCTCCCCTTAGTAGAGAGAAGTTCCATTGCAGCATGATAGGTGTAGCCTGGGCTAAAATAGTTATTATAGGTGTGGATACCCAGAGTGACATTGGGTAAGAGTTGAGGATTTTCATTGATCTCCTTGACAGCAAACACCAAAGCCAGGAGGTTCTGGTAAAGCTGAGTCAATACGCTGCAATGAGAGTGATAAGCTGCATCACAGCAAGTTCATGTAAGAAAATTACATTTAATGCATTTCTGGTGGAAGTAAACGGAAGGAAACCTGAATGAATATAAACTGAAGCAAAACAAATTATATAAACCTGAGACATCGTAAATTACATTTACTTCCTCCATTATAAGCCCTAACAGTAATATTTCGGGATCCCACAGCTGACTTCTGACTTCTCAGAATATTAGTTCAACAGTGGAATGGTTTGGAAACCTATTTGTTAGCACACATACTCATTGGCAATAAGAGGTTTTTTCCAAATGTTTATTGCAGTCTCATTCTGATGGGGTGTAATCTCTCTTGTGGTCAATATGCTGCAGAAATATTCACCAGGGGTGTCAACATTGAGAGGCTGTTTCTATACAATTTAGGAAGCTTATATTCAAGAAACAGGGACACCTGAAGTGTGTTCTATGGAATCAGACCGTTGGTCCATCAAAACTTGTATTTTATACTCATATTGGCAGTAGCTCTTCAGGGTCTGTGGCAGAGAACTTTCACATCTCCTGCTGCCAGATTCTTCCATTGGTGATGCCAGGGATTGAACCTCGGACATTCTTCCTGCCAAGCAAATGCTCTACCACTGAGCCATGGCCCTACCCAAGCTCTGATTCTGTCAAACTAACAATGCAGCCTCGTCCAATGATAGTGTATTCTAAAGATGGGCATATCCTTGATTTATGGAGAAGGTTCCATTAGTAATGGCACAGCAAAATTTACTATTCAACCCCCAAATTTACAAAAGTTTGCTGTTGTTCTTTTTCATGTGAGCATCAAAACGCAGGAGATACCATTTGTTTTTCAATAGAACCCATGCAGTTTAAGATGAAGATTCATTGGGAGGGAGACCACGAATATCATAGTACACATTAAGCCTTTCATTACAGTACACGTAAGAATACTATGAAAAAAAATCCATCTTACATGAGTGGATCAGAGGAACTGGGAGAGGGACGCGTTTCAAAGTTGACAGTATCGAAAAACTTAAACACATGAGAAACAATGCCAGCAATGAGAAGGTCTCCTGACTGATAATACTTGTGAACAATAGGAAGTGGGTGACTGGTGGGGCACTGAACAGACGGAGATTTGCACACCACCTGCACCAGCAACACTAACACAAAAGCAACAAATAGCACCATCTTCCGTGACAATCTTTCTCATGACACCAATTCAACTGTTCTCATATTATCATTCAAGCATTCCTTAGTAGCACATCTTAGATGGAAGTGTCACTCACTAGCATGATTCAAAGCCAGGATGGTACAGTGTAAAATATCAGTGAACAGACAACCCTGATCTGTCTCTCCTTCCAGCTGTGGATGGCAGAGGGAACAGCAGTACCATTTTTGAGTGCTTTTTTCTTTTCCTTGCGATCACTGGAAATCTCAAGGGATGGAGAGTGAAAAGGGAAGTAATGATGATGAATTTGCTGATTACAGGGAAGGTAATTTACCTACTCAGATGAATAAATTTTCTGCAACTTTGCCAAAGACAGAATGTTGACTACATCTTCACCGGCATGTGTTCTGGGCTTCCTCAGTGGTACTCAGACCTGTAGTAAACAATGAGAAAAGCAACCAGGGCTGCGGTCACACGGAACATTAGCCACCCTAGTCAGACGGAAGACATGTGGAGTTTCCGGACGCGATCCCACCAGCACATCTGGGAAGCGTAGCACACCCGGGGCTCAAACGAGGCTTCCCGCTGAAACCGCGCAGCAAAATACTAGTACCTCGGAGGTACTAGTATCCGGAAGCCGCGGGGCAAGGGCAGGCGTCTCCACGGTCCCTCCACGGTACCTCCACGGGAGGTCTGGTCAGGTAACGGCGCCTTAGTTTGCCCCGGGGCACACTGCCACGCTTCCCCCCTGCGGTTTCCTGCTCGTGTGACCGGGGCCCAGGAAAACTAGACCTTAAGAAGTGAATGTAGACATGGCATAAAACCTTCTATAGTACACATTAGGTTTGTTTCTAGGGCTGCCAGGCAGTGCAAGACAACTGGCAGGGGTGCTGGGGAAGGCAAAGTTCCTGGAGGAAGAAAACGAAAAACAAGGCCTTGGCTACTTACTGTAAATTCTGACCGCAGAGTTCCCAGTGGTTACTAGAACTACCTAGGCCCCGGTCACACGGGCAGGAAACTGCAGAGGAGAAGCGTGGCTGTTTGCCCTGGGGCAAACTACTGCGCAGTTACGTGTTCAGATCTCCTGTGGAGGTCCTGTGGAGGTACCGTGGAGGTTCCATGGCAAGGGAGAGGTGCCAATCACAGGACAAGCTGGCGCACAACGAAGAAGCGTGCGCCGCGGCAAACTGGTTTTTATTTTTGTGTACATGACAAATGCGCATGCTCCGTTGGGTGCGCATGCGCATCCACAGAGACTCGGACAAAAAAAACACACCTTATTTGCAAGGGGACATGGGCGGGCGCCGGATGCCACCGGAAACGCGATCAGATGCCCGCCCTTGCCCCGCAGTTTCCGGAAACTAGTACCTCCAAGGTACTAGTTTTTTGCCACGCAGTTTCGGCTGGAAGCCTCGGTTGAGCCACGGGAGTGCTACGTTTCCCAGATGTGCTGGTGAGATCACGCCCGGAAACTCCGGCTGCTTTCTGTCTCACTTGTGTGGCTTCTGTTACGTGTGACCGCAGCCCTAGAATGACAAGGGTAGCTCTTGTAATAACCAGAAAATCTCAGAATGATTTCCCCCTTTGGCCTAAGTTTCCATCCACCACTCAGCTGAGCATCATTGGGCAATGGCTAAGATTGGTGGGCGTTGTCCCACCTTAAGTGGGCAAAAGAGAAGCCTACTGATTTTTTAAAATGGAAACACGTCAAAATCCAAATGGTGCTTCAGTTATCATGAAGTAGTACCTAGAGATCTTCCATTTCATGTTGCTCAATAATAGGGTTTTAATTCACCAGGGAGGTCAGAAGAAAGGGAAAAAGAAAACCTTGTAGTCAATTTGTCTAGTCGCATACTCACAGATGTGGAATGCAGAGTACTTAATTTGGATTTGGGCTTTGTCCCAACACCGAAGTATGATTCTTTCAGAACTAAAATTGATACATTTAAATTAATCCAACAAATAAAACTGTGTAAAATGTTTGGTAATGAGACTAATGTTGATTTGAAACAACCCTTCCGACCTACATCCTTTTTAAATCCAACTAAGTATGATCCCCACATAGCCACATTTGAGAAAATGGTTATGAGGGATATCAGAAGATTAGAGAGCAATAATTGCCACCCATGGCATAACTTGACCAGGCAGGAATCTGATGCTTTGAAGTCTTTATCAATGGATGATTCCATCATAATAAAACCTGCTGACAAAGGCGGGGCTATTGTAGTTTTAGACAAACTACAATAGTAGTTTGTAGTTTTAGACAAACTACAATGTTGTTTTGAGATGTTTGAATGTCAATTATCAGACACTGTAAATTATTCTGCCATAAATCATGACCCTACTCAGCATATTGCCCGTATCATTAAAATAGTTTTAGATGAAGCCGAAATCATGGGAATCATCAACCATGACATGTACAGGTACCTTTACAATGAATATCCTAGGATACCTGTCATTTATACTCTTCCGAAAATATGTAAGTCCATGATTAATCCTCCTGGATGCCCTATTATATCGGGTTCAAACTTTGTATTAGAACCTTTGTCTACGTTTGTTGGTTTTCATTTAAAACCTTTTGTATTGACCATTCCATCATACATCAAGGACACAAAACACTTTATAACCCTTGTAGAGGGCATGCAGATACCTGAACAACTAGACAGGTAGCCAAACTGCTTTATCTACAACAGATGGCAAACTAAATTTATATGGGTTCCTGCCAAAGTTTACGGAGGTCCGATCCACCCCGAGGATGTCCCAGTGAGAGAGTCAAGACTGATGAATTTAAAACAATCTGTCTTTTACTGAGGAATATCAAAATCACATTCAAACAATACAGATTCACAGACACAGTCAATCAAGTTCCATTGGAATACAGGAATAGAAAAATAGTTCTTTTTACTTAGGAGGTAGGTAGGTATCGTTCATACTTATCTTTCCTGAAGCCTTGTCTGTTGCAATAAAGAATAGACAGTAAGGAAATAGAACCTAGGGGTATTTCTAACTCACACTGCCAGAACCAGCAGCAAAGTGTAGACCTCTTTGGCTGCGCACACCAAGAGATCAAGAATAGACCAGAAGGGTTGTGGGATAGCAAGCTGGACATTAGGGGGTAAATGTAGACAGGGGATGATGGAGGGTTTGCGGCTAGCAAAGCCCATCACATGGTCCCTGCATTTTATAGGTGAATCTTTGGGTGGGTGGCAACCTTGCCAAGCTGTAAACCCACCTACCTGTAAGTCCGTCCCATAACTACAGCTATTGGATGCGTGTACAGATTGGCAGATACTTAGGGTTTGGCCAATATTTGAAATTCTAAACTCTAACTTATGGACAAGCCATCTGGTGAGGTGTGAAAGATGGGCATCAGGATCTTCCTTGATGTGTAGATAGATCTCGGCTTTCCCAGGTAATCAAAGTGACATCTGGCAGGAAATGGCCATTCAGATGTAGAATGAAGGTGTGTATTGCGTGACATCAAGTCCTTCAGCAATGGGGGATTTTCTCTCCTTAGCTGTTGTTTCTGCTAACAATGGCGAAATGTGCTTCACTTCCCCTAAGGCAAGGAGCTGTATGTGTTTGCAAGCTTCATTAGCATGAAATGCAGTCAAGTATCTTCTATGTGAAACCTCTCACAACAGGTGATTCAAGCAGCTTTCCCTTAAGCCTTTGGGTATATATGTATGCACAGTGCATGTGAAGTGTGTGTGTGTGTCAGCAGATATAAATCCATAAACAGCAAATATCAGTCTCTTTCTCAACATACGGGTCCATATTTTGGAACAGTGTAGTTGAATTAAAAATGAAATATGGGGAGCACCAACAGTGGTTCACTTTGGGGAGAAAGGACTGTGACTGATTTTGCACTAGAGTTGCCTCACTGTTGCGCTGCCATTTGCACCAGTTCTATTGGTCAATTTCACACCTGAAGCCGCGGGGCTGATTTTGACCCGTGGCTTCGCCCGATTTCCTCCGCAGTTTCGTTGATCCTCAAAAAACAGGATCACAAAACTGCGGGGGAAATCAGGCAAAGCCGCGGGTCAAAATTAGCCCCACAGATTCAGGTGTAAAATTGACCAATAGAACCGGGGCAAACGGCGGCGCAACAGCGAATCAGCTCTAGTGCGAAACCAGCCATAGTTTTGATAGTTTTAAATTCTTTGTAGTTTACAAGTACAAACCTAGTGGCAGATGCAAGATGTTCACAAAGTTTTATTAAAAGACGAGTGCTACTGGATACACCTGTTTAACTGTGTGGTTCCCTATGGTCCAAATACGTCCCTTGACCTATCTTGTTTCATCTAGGCAATTTTGTAATTTTGTTATTCTGTATAGCATTTGTGTATGCTTATATCAGCAATCTTGTTTAGATAAGGATTTAATATATATGTCTATTGATATGTTGTCAGTACCCCTTTAAGGGGCTGTTTTTCTATGGCAAATTCTTTCATGTATATTCTGAAGGCATGTTTGATAACATGTTTTTTTTTCATTGAAGCATATCCGATGTATGTCTATACCAGAAGTATTGGTCATATTAAGACATCTTGTGTATGTCTATTTCAGAAATAATGTGTTACATAGATTGTGTGGTAGCCTTTTAAGGGACCTGCCAGGTGAACACTATTTTGGTCTTATAAGCCAAATGTTCCAGAATTAGGCTGCTACTAGCCACTCTTGAGCATTTTGCCTTTTGAAAATTGGTGTGAGAAGAAAAAGAAGAGAAGAGATTGGATTTATACCCCGCCCTTCACTACCCAAAGGAGTCTCAGAGAGGCTTACAAACTCCTTTCCCTTCCCCTCCCCACAACAGACACCCTGTGACTGATGTAGGTGGGGCTGAGAGAGCTCTTGAAAGAAACTGCTCTTTTTCAAGAACAGCTCTTATCAGAACTACGGCTTGCCCAAGGTCACCCAGCCAGGTGCAAGTGGAGGAGTGGGGAATCAAACCCGGCTCTCCCAGATTAGAGTCCGCGCACTTAACCACTACACCAAGCTGGTGTGGAGGCTTTTGTGATCCCAAAGAAGCTTTTCTAAATTATTGGAGCCAGCATTCTATTGCGGAATTGTACGTTTATGTCATATATAACATCATGGATTTTTATTGCATACAATTGTATACTTAGAAATTTGTATTGTTTTAGGACTGGTCTGTATGCCTGAGGAAACCATTGTGAAACTGGCAAATAGTTGACTGCTGGTCGCACAAGCAAATACGCTACTATCTACAAAGAACAAGACAGGAGTCTGGAAAACAGCTCACACAAGCATGCAAGTACCCTACTATCTACAAACAACAAGACAGGAGTCTGGAAAACAGTTTATTTTCAGAAACGGTTCTGCATATTAAGAGACTTTATAGTCTTATAAACAAGAGGATTATCGTATGTTAGTTTCCAAACAAACATATTATATGGTGTATTATGTTAGTAAAAGTATTTCATGATCTTATCACAATAGCTTATGCTTCCTTTGATATATTGTCTTATATTGTGATTCTCTCAGTCTCATTACAACTCCAGAAGACAGCATCTACTTGTTCAGTAGTTCATGTCTTGCCAACTGTATGGCCAATAAAAGAGAATGTGAGAGTAAGGCAATGAACTACAATGTTGAGACAAACCTGCCTGAGATTCAGCTCATGTATACTCATGTGTTCATGGAGAAGTTCCCAGCCTGCCTATCTTAAAACTAGGGTTCTCAGCCTCTAGGTGGGGTATGGAGATCTTCTGAAATTTCAGTTTGGAAAGGAACTGAAATTTCAGAAGATCTCCATACCCCACCTAGAGGCTGAGAACCCTAGTTTTAAGATAGGCAGGCTGGGAGAAGTCAGTTGTCCTAGAGAAAATCTCAGCTTTGGACCATCGAATCCATGGCATTATATCCTGCTGAGGTCCCTCCCTTCACCAAACTCCATCCTCCCAAGGCTCCACCCCCCAAATCTCCAAAAAGCTCTCAACCCAGAGCTGGAAACTGTACTTTAATCACAATTATTGTCTGCACACTTAACATAACATACATTCACCCTTGGTTATGTTGTCAGCATGACTGTCCTGCTCCGGAGGTTGCAGAAGGCCAGCAGGAGCACCCAGCGCCCCCAGAACCCCCAGAAGAGACGTCACGGCTCACCTTACCTGGAGACAGGCCCCACATGCGCTCGGCAGGAGCATGGGGGGCCACCACCGCATCCCAGGAGCGCAGCAGAGGCCGAGCCTGACGACGGGACCGTGGCTGGCGGCGACAGTTGGAGGAGAAGAGAAGAGAAGAAGAGAAGAGATTGGATTTATACCCCGCCCTTCACTACCCAAAGGTGTCTCAGAGCGGCTTACAAACTCCTTTCCCTCCCCCTCCCCACAACAGACACCCTGTGGGGTGGGTGGGGCTGAGAGAGCTCAGACAGAAACTGCTCTTTTTCAAGGACAGCTGTGCCAGAGCTTGCGACTGACCCAAGGTCACATCAGCAGGTGCAAGTGGAGGAGTGGGGAATCAAACCCGGTTCTCCCAGATTAGAGTCAGCGCACTTAACCACTACATCAAACTGGCTCTCTACTGGGAGGAGCCCAGAGGTGCGCTGGGCAGGGCAGGAGGCCGCCCTGGGAACCAGGAGCCATCAGGCGTCTCCCCTTTTAAGGAGGTGCGGGGCCCAAGCCGAGGGAGGGAAGGGGCGGTCCTGGGGGCAAGGGGGGAACAAATAAAAGGCGGGATGCGAAGAAGGCCGGGGAGGAATGAGCACACTGAGAACGGCCAGCCAAGAGAGAGGACGGAGGTAACGATGGGAGAGAGAGGGGGCGAAACAGGAGCCACAGCGTGCGAGCAGAGGGACGAGCTGGGATGAGCTTTACAACCTTGTCCCCTGCCATTCTGAGGCCTTCTCTCCCCACAACTTTTGAGGAGTTCCTTCCCTCCCAGGACTGTCCCTCGCCTCGGTTCCCTCTGACGCACCCAGCACAACGGCCACCGGGGGCGCCTCTCCTCTGACCAAGGTGGACCCCGACAATGACAAATGAAAACTTGGATCCTTTCCTACAGCTTTTGTCACGTGTGCTTCTTATATGTAAAGAGGCCTGACAATGCAGTGCCGAATGAAGAGCAACATATCTCTATGTGACAGCATATATCTATATCACTTTAAGAAGGTCTAAGTGCAATGCTCTTCTGATGTGCTTGCAGCAATTGGTACCTTTTTATTTCTCTTCCCTGGGGGGGGGGAATTGCCCCAGCCATTTGCTTCCTTGCATTTTCAGAAGACACAAGTGTGCTCATTGCTCTTTCCACCCACTCAGAGTTCATTCTTAAGCAAATGTAATCACTGACAATACATAAGGGACTAATAGTAAGGTTTAAAGTCAAATGATGCTTGTATGATGTTAACTGCTTGGTGCCAATTAGAGATTCTTTAATGTGTAAACTATATGTGATGTCATTTGGGGTATAAGACCTTCTGCCCTTCCTGGTTATGACAGAATACAGTTTTGGAATGGCTGAAGTCCTAAGGTACTTAGCCTTTTGTTCCCTGTTTTAAATGCATTAAACAGATATTCATCTAACTCGTTGGACTCCGACTGTGTGTTTCCAATTTGGCAACGGGAGCACGCAGGCACAGATTTGTGCATCAGCTCTCTTGATCTGCCATGACCATCCTATTTTCTCCCCGCATAAAGAAGGATCCCCCCCCTTCCATAGGGGAACCTTAATTCCAGACTTTGTTATTTTGTAATTTCATCTTCTATCATTGCAGAGTAATGATGAGTTTGTGCCTTGACATCCAGAATCCCATCCATTATTATGATTCCTTTTGTGTAAATTTGATATGGGGGGTAGAGATAGTTGTTATAACTTTTGATTCTGGCGGGAACTGTCAGCAAGCAGGCTCACTGCTCCACATCATTGTTCTCAGCCTGCTAGAGACATTTACATGGCTAAACTTTACTGACCAACCTCTTGAAAGTAATCAACTCATCTTCAGTTTGTTGACAGGAAAACTTTTAAAGAACCAGTTTACAGCCCCAATATTGGAGTGAAACTTTTATTAGAGGCCATTTTTTTCACAGGCCGTGTATAGCAGTCCTCACCCATGTGCATGCTAAGCCCATTTTCTAGTGTGTACGCAACAACAACAAAGTGAAAAAAGTGGTTGGTGCTGAAATTCCACCGGTGACAACAGCACCCTTGGGGGGGGGGGAGATTTTAAAGCGCATCTGTAAGAAAATAAACTGAAGTAGCAATTGGAAAAATCCAGATGAAGGGAAGACATAAGGAACCACAATGCCCAATGCAATTTCAAGTGTCCAATGCAATTTCAATGCTAGCAGATAGACTGCTACAAAAAAGAGAAATATGTGTGTGGAAAATGACAAAGAAAAAGGGAGTGAGTGAGTGAGTGAGTGAGTGAGTGAGTGAGTGAGGAAGGAAGGAAGGAAGGAAGGAAGGAAGGAAGGAAGGAAGGAAGGAAGGAAGGAAATAAGCTTCCCTTTAAAAAAGGCCCAGCTATGGAAAGTCATGTTTAAATCCATTGAAAACAAGGAACCTACAGTCAAGGCTGATTTTTAAGTCTGTACTGGTTGATCTGCCACAAACTTCTGTTCATGAACCAGGAACTCGCCATCATTCATCATGAACTTTATTTCATGAGCTAGTTCATGCCCATCCCTAATTATGACAATTATTTTTTTCTCATTTTCTCAGCTGAGGTCTACTATGATTTGTCGCCTTATGTACAATGGCAATACTTACAAATGCAACATTTGTTGCTGTCAAAATAATACCCAGGGGCATTAAGTGACTCGGAGCCCCCTTTGTTCCTGAAACTCTATATGGAGCAAGGCAGAAAAAAACTACAATATGGAGACCTGCAAAATGTTATGTCTGTAATCTTGCGACTAATTCTTCCCCTTTACATTTAGTCAATATTAATATTATTTTCTCATCAATGGCATATAAATGGAATATAATATATACTTCTTATAAAAGAAGAAAACAAATCGGAAACATCAGCAGTGGAAATACGTAAAATGAAAATCCAACAAACGGGCATGAAAACAAAATGAGAGAAAAAAAGGCATGTCTTATCACAAGTATTCTGAAATGTGTTTCCAAAGCTGATGGAAACAGACCACCATGGTCATTGACCTAGGAAAAGGAAACCTTTCTATTTATTTATTTATTTCACTAGGTTGGCATGAGTTTATATGGTATGAAAGAGTGGATACTCACAAATATTTTAAGCAACACCTTATTATGAATTCCTTATTGAAAGTATGCAAAGAAGTTAAAAGACTTTTTATACCAAGGTACCAAAATGGGTTTCACCACTAGAAGCCTTCACAAATCCAAATTTATTTTTTTTAAAAAGCAATAATAAGATATGAAGATTTGTTGGATAACAAAAATGAACTGAAACCAATAGAAAACATTAAAAATCAAGACTCCAACCCAACTTGGTGGGAACGAGTACTTTTTTTTTTACAATTAGAATCAAGATATGCAAAGGATAAGCAAATAGGTTTTTATACAAAAATAACAGAAATAGATAAGATATTGATGTATACTGATAAGAAATTGATTAAGAAATTGTATGTATTAATGTTAGAAAATAAGACACAAGATGAAGTAGTCAAAATTCTATGCTTAAATGGGCACAAAACTTGGGTCATAGTATTGATATGAATCAATGGTCACAGGTATGGGGAAAATGTAAAGATGACTAAAGCAACTGTGCATAAAGAAAATATGTACAAAATGTTTTATAGATGGTATCCAGTTGGAGCTGTATCCAGGGTGGCAGAACCCTACATTTCTGCTGCCCTTTCTCCATCAAGCTTCACTGCTAACACTCGACCAAGGACAGAAATACCACAACAGAAAACACTATTCTCAGTTCAGCTGGACTTTCCCATTAATTACTACCTAATGAAAGCAAAGGGTTAAGGTAGTCATATCATATTTAATTCCTTTTCATTCAGTGAGTCTAAATTTATATGGATTGCTATTGTGCTCTTTTAAATTCTTTCATTTGGCCTTCTTATAATTTGACCCTTGATGTTCAGTTCAGGCCTCACTACAATAATATAAAATTTAGGAAAAAATATACAACCTAGCAACCCAGCACTGGAGGCTAAGATAGAGAAGACCTCCACAGCCACCGTGTATTTTCCCTTCGTGCTCAAATAGGTTGGAACAAAGGTCAGCCACACACTGCAAAAGACCAGCATGCTGAAGGTGATGAACTTGGCTTCATTGAAACTATCAGGTAACTTCCTGCCTAAGAAAGCGACAGTGAAGCTCACAGTGGCCAGGAAGCCCAGGTAGCCCAAGACACAGTAAAACATGGCCACTGACCCTTCGTTACACTTCAGAATCATTTCTTCAGTCATTGAGTGCATGTCAAAATCTGGGAATGGAGGAGAAGTTATTAACCAAACTGTACAAATAGCCATTTGGATAAAAGAGCAAGAAAGAACAATGGAGTTGGCCAGTCGTTTCCCCACCCAGTTTCTCATCTTGGAGCCTGGTTTGGTGGCTATGAAAGCTAGAACCACAATGATGGTCTTGGCCAACACAGAAGAAACAGCCACTGAGAAGATAATGCCAAAAGTAATTTGTCTAAGGAGACATGACACCTTCTCAGGTCGGCCGATGAAAAGCAATGCGCAAAGGAAGGAGAGCAGGAGGGAGACGAGGAGAACGTAGGAGAGATTCCGGTTGTTGGCTTTGACTATGGGAGTGTCCTGGTTCTTAATGAAGATACCGAGTACAAAAGCTGCCATGAAAGAGAAGGAAAGTGCAAAACTGGCCAAACTGATCCCCAAAGGTTCTTCATAAGACAGGAAACATATATATTTTTGCAGGCATAAGTCCTGATCAGGATTTGGATATTGATCTTCTGGGCACTGAAAACAGTCACTGGTATCTGAAAAAGAAATGTGGGTACATTTAAGACCTTTGTACAGTGTCCTGCATTAATCTATATTACTATGGGGAATGTAGGGCTGCTACATGGAGACCTCAACACTGCATGAGTCTCATGCAATATATTTTATTTCAGCCATGCTAATGAATGATACAGGAACACTACAGTTCATTTAAGACTTCTTTCCTTGGTAAACTGAACAAGTCTTTTCAATTTCAGAAACTGGAAGTTCATAACACTTCCAACTTATCCAAGCATCTATAATTGTATTCATTTCCATCCAGTTGTCTGTTCAATCACACATACAGCACACAAAATCACACATATACCAGAGGTTGTAACACCCTGTTATAGTGTATCTGCAACCCACCACCACCACTGGAAACAAAATGGAAATCAGGTTTCATAGTCAATCTATTGATTTCTTAAATACAAAGTTTATCCTGCAGCTGCGCTCTTCTAAGTAATCACATCTTGTATTTTTTTTCAAAATAACCTAAAAGTAAAACGTAATAATACATTCAAGGCTTTAAGTATCAGAAAAATCCAACATTGAAATTGCCGATTTCAGATTTAGTGGTCGGAGAACCAAAGAGAATAAGGTTTACTACTCCATTTGCAAAAACATTAAAGACTATAAATAAAAAAAGAAATAAAATATTGGATAAGCTCTGTGTAAACCATCCTCACCCTCAAGGTTTGAAATCTTCCCTTCTGGGCATGGAAGACAATCATAGCAGCAAAACGGCTTCTCTTCCTGCTTTTTCTTACTGTAGCCTGAATGGCATTGGTCATTGCACAGAGAAAGGGGCTGCACCTGTACATAAATGAAATAGGGGGGTTGCTGCTGCTATTTTTTACATTCAGGAAACATGTTTCGGGAGTTTTCATTTCACTGGTCGGTCATGCATGTAAGTAGCAGCTTTGCACTGTTACGGCATAACAGCATCTCTTTTATTTATTTATTATTTATTATTCGCATTTCTATCCCACCCTCCCTGGAGGCTCAGGGCGGCTTACAGGGCATAATGCCAGATAAAACAGTAAAACAATACAAAATATTAAGTTACAACCCTATTAAAACAGATTTTGATGCTCCTCTCAGCAAAATTTCCAATCTCCTAAAATTCCTAAAAACAAGATGGCTATCCCTGACCGTCCCATTCTTGCCCAACAATGCAACGACTGGATATGTGTGCCCCATCCTGATATCTGAATATGGGGGATAGATGGTACTAGTGCGGTCGTAGTGCACTAGTGGTGGCGGCTCCTATTCAAAAGCCTGGTGGAAGAGCTCCGTCTTGCAGGCCCTGTGGAACTGTGCCAGGTCCGCAGGGAGACGACTTGATATGTAATGGGATATTTCAATGTCTTCCACTAGAAGTCAGAGTTCCATATATTATACATATATCATATATCTTGAGGAACATAATGGTCACCTCAAGGGGGAAAGTGCCCTCAAGTCACAGCTTACTTATAGAGATCCTGTAAGGTTTTCAACACACTACATGTCCAGGGTGATTTGCCTGTGTCTGAGTAGCAACCCTGGACTTCTTTGGTGGTCTCCCAAACAAGGATTAACCAGGGACTGACTCCGCTTAGCTTCCAAGAGCTGATGATACTGGGCTAGCCTGGCCCACCCAGATCAGGGCACCATGAGGCTCACAAATCCTACTAACGTAAGTTGAAATTAAGTCCCAATGTTTGCAGTATGACTTCCTCCCCGGAAAATGACCATTTATGTACAATAAGTAAATAGTTTAAAGTACTTTATGTTCAAAATTGTGCAATGTTCTGATTTCAACTTGAAAGTGTGATCAGAAGGGGACTTATTTGATTGACAGAACACAGAGGAAGAACTGTACCAGAGTTTGAACTAGGAATCACGAATGGAACGCCAAAAAATTAAAATGATATTCCATGACATAATATGCCTTGAAAAGCATACAGAGCCCACCTGGTTAAACATATGGGGCCAAATGATTCCTTCGTCATGAATGGTGAACACTTTGTCTTCAGGAGCTCTGGGGTCAATCCTTCCAACTTTGGCTCTGAGAAAGGATTCGTTAGGAAATGTGACCCAGTTGATGATATCAAATCCAGCTGTTATCTGCACATTTTCATCAAAAGAAACCAGGTCCCCAGCACTATTGTTGAATGAGACCCTTTTCAAAAATCCATGGAACTAGATTTGTGAAGAAGAAAAAATATTTTACCTGTGTACAGATTATAGTTGAGAGATCTGGGTAGTAATCCATTAAGACCTGTAGTGAAACTTATATAGGAGCTAGCCAAATGTGGTAGTACACAATTTCTGAAAAGTTCAGGTTTCAAAGTAATAGGGAGCATGCTGGTGAGGGGGTATCAAGCAGAGCACCACATGCTGGACCAAGATCTGGTCACCCATGTTGTCAACTGTGCATCTATCCAGTGGGAGTGATTGAAGGAGAATAAAAATATACCGAGAAAAACAGAACTTAAATGTACTAGAACGTTCACCTTGAAGTTTTCTTGAAGTGAAGGCACATTAGGACAGGTCCACCCCAAATTGTGTGGGAGTGGGAAAGTGGGACTCTGATTTCACAGGGCTGCTTTTCTTTGAGTAAATACCGATAGACAAGTAAACAAAATGTTATGGATATTGACTGGATAGACCAGCCTTGCCATAGAAGCTTGCTGGGTGACCATGGGAAAGTCGCTCCCTCTCGGCTCAGCCTAACTTAGAGGGGTATTGCTGTGACAATAAAATGGAGGAGAGAGAATCGCATCTGAAGCTGCTTTGGGTTCCCCATGGGGTGAAAAATAGAAGTATAAATATCTAAGTAAATGAATGCAAATATTTAGGATTTGTTTAAAGGTAAAGGTTTCCCTTGCTCAAAAGCCAGTAGAATTTGACTCTAGGGTGTGGTGCTCATCTCCGTTTCCAAGCCAAAGAGCCAGTGCTGTCCGAAAACGTTTCCGTGATCATGTGTCCGGCATGACTAGATGCCAAGGTCCACGGAACGCTGTTACCTTCTCCCCGAAACAGTACCTTGCAATTTCTTGCTTTTGAACTGCTAGGTTGGCAGGAACTGGGACCAGAGATGGGAGCTCACTCCATCATGTGGTGTTTGTTTAGCCAATCTTTTATTTTAAAAATATACCAGTAAAGAAATTGTACTGGTCTTTGTTACTACCTCACCACTATCCATTTGCAGCCAAATCAAGTATATAATTAGTAAACCAATAGCAAAAAAGAAAGAAAGAAAGAAAGAAGGAAGGAAGGAAGGAAGGAAGGAAGGAAGGAAGCTATGAAGGAAGGAAGGAAGGAAGGAAGGAAGGAAGGAACCTATTAATTTTTACCCAAATACATAAAAAGTTACGATTGCTCTAAGACCATGAGGCTCAATGAAAAATGTCACATGTGCTGTCAGTTTAATGTACATACATAAATACACATGCAGCTGCCTTATACAGTCCAGGAGTGGCTCTCCGGGGTCTCAAACAGAGGTCTTTCACATAATCTACTGCCGGATTCTTTAACTGGAGATGCTGGGGATGGAACATGGTACCTTTTGCATATTGAAGAGATGATCAGCCACTGACCCATGACCGCAGACATTGAATGTCAGCACTGAATGATTCTGAAACAGATGTTTAATTGCTAAAAAAAAAAAGTCTGTTTTTGAACCATAGGTGCATTTTGCAGTCTGGGGTCTCCTGTTCATCAGTCCTGAATGTCTGATGCCCAATACTAGTGAGCATCCCTGCAAATAAGTGTCTCCTAAGAATTACCTGCCATGGCTGTTGTCTCAGCAGCTGATTTCTCCCATCTGCCAGTGCTCTGTGTTTGAGCATGGATGAATACATGGCATGTAATGCATGTGCCACCACATAGACAGCAGTGTAGATGCTGTAGCTGTGGCCGGTCATGCTCATTTCAAAGAGAGACCCCGGAAGGCTCTCCAGCTTCTCCTCCCTAGTGCAGATTTCAACATTGTTCGTGGCTTCTGTGGTCCTGGGGAGTGAACAGCCAAAAGCCTGTTTCCAGAAGTCCCCAATAAAGCCATCTTCTTTTTCAGAGGCAGGGTCTCTTTCCCGAAGAAACTGCCCAAATCCTACGACTTCCCTAGAATGAACTGCAAAGGATAAAGCACCATGGATGAAGTCTAAGTCCCAACTTCTTTGAATATCAATTGACGTGAAATCCACCTGGGCAGTCAGAATCCAGACTTTGGCTTTTGTCCTCATGGGTATCTCTTTAAATTCTGCAACCCTCAGCAAGGTTCGCAAAGCTGCCATGGTTTGGATTTCACCATGTACCACCACGGCTCTCGCTGTGCTTCCCATGACAAGTGTCGATAAGTCATCATTTCCTGCTAGCATTTTATTCAAATACCTAGAATAAGTCATTCCTGGAAAATTTGTTACAAAATCAAAGCAGATACCATGCTCAGAAAAGACAGGAAGCACCTCCTGTACAAATCGCTGCCCATGTTCATTATCCACGTAGATCACCCCAACCCATATCCATCTGAAATACAGCAGTAATTTCAGAATCCCCATGTACTGACTGGCCCAACTGGGGAACACCTTGTAGAGGAAAGCTGCTTCATTTTTGTTGGTCATCACTGGAGAAGAGCCATAGAGGAGCTAAAGGAAATAAAGGGGACAGCAGAGAACTATTTCAAACATAATGTTCCGGGTTGATGATATACATGGCAGATTTTAACACTTGCCACCAATATCCAGAATGCACCCTTTGCCTACACACTTTAGTATTTCATTAACAATCCTTAGCATGTAAATAAGGATTGAAGATGGCATGGTATAGCCCAATCTCATTGGTCTCAGAAGCTAAGCAGTGTCAGTATTTGGATGGGAAACGACCAAGGATGACTCTGCAAACGAAATCACTGGCAAACTCTCTCTGCTTCTCACATGCCTTGAAAGGCCTTTGCTGGGATCACCATAAATTGCCTATGACAATGGAATGTAGGTAGCATGTACATAATCTATTAAGTGATCAGACCTTTTCACATATCACAGTGACCCTTACAGAGGTAATGTAAGGAGATCCATATCTCCAGTTTACAGTTGAGAAGCCAAGAAAAAATGGCTTGCCTAAGGAATTAGAACACATATTGATAATGTTATCATAATTGTATCTGGACCCTGAACAACTAGTTTCCGGTGGGAACAGGAAGACCTGGCATCTAGTTAGCATAATTCTCAGTAGAAGGTTTTGTGTCTGGACCAAAACAGGGAAAAAGGAAATTTCTGAGGTCTCAGTTCTCAAGCAATGAATGTCTAGAACCACTGTTAGATGAAAACCTTGTGGTTTAGTCAAGTCCACTTAAAACTGGTGTCTCTTACTCTGAAGAGTGGACACGTACCCACACCAATCTTTGGAAACACTGCTCAGTTCAAAACAGTTTGTTACATTGCTTGAGATTAGGAACAATGTTATCTGAGAACCAGAACATTAGCTCTGGTATCTCTGGAACTCTCAGTGTTGTATTTCTTTTTCCCTCCAGTGGATTCCCCCCCTCAGATAAGATAAAGACAAACATGAAGACTGAGCTATTCAGTTTCTCACAAAGTTGTGCATATAAAGACATATGAAATAAGGGGAAAGAAATCTAGAAGTGCTCGTGGTGGTGGTGGAAAAGTGCCATCAAGTTGTAGCCAACTTGGGGTGACCCCATAGCATTTTAAAAGCAAGAGAGAAACAGAGAGGTGATTTGGCACTGCCTGCCTCTGTGTAGTGACCCTGGATTTCCTTGGGGGTCTCCCACCCAAGCACAAACCAGGGCCAAACCTTCTTTCCTTCTGAGATCTGACTAGCCTGAGTCACCCACGTCAGGGTGAGAAGCACAGCACGATTTCCATTAACAAGCAACAATATCTGCCTTTAAAGGATTCATCTTGGAAGGTCTAACAATAATTAACATGGCACAAAAAAAATCAGTGAATTCATCAGACCTTGAGAAAGCTTTAATCAAAAACCACTCCTGATAGTCAAGGAACTCTGATTTAGTTGTTAATGTGCCATAACCCACAAGACCATTTTACCTGTGGAATCTTGTAAGTACACAGAACATCTGCCATGTAGAGACAGAAATTAGACTTTGGTCCCCCCAAAACTGCTACCAAGTTGTTCTGGTTGTCACACTTGTAGTTAGGAATGAACCTCCCCTTTGTGGAGAGAAGTTCCATTGCAGAGTGATAGGTCGAGCCTGGGCTAAAATCGTTATTATAGGTGTGGATACCCAGAGTGACATTGGGTAAGAGCTGAGGATTTTCATTGATCTCCTTGACAGCAAACACCAAAGCCAAGATGTTCTGGTAAAGCTGAGTGAAAACTCTGCAATGAGAGTGATAAACTGCATCACAGCAAGTTCAGAACGTTACATGCATTTCAGTGCAGCTTTACTTTACTGAATAAACTGAAGCAAAATTCTATAGCCCTGAGGCCTGGTAACTATGAGGGCTCCCACAGCTGACTTCTGACTTCTCAGAATATTAGTTCAACCTAAGAATGGTTCGGAAACCCATTTTTTAGCACACATTCTCATTGGCAATAAGAGTTTCAAATGTGTATTGCAGTCTCATTCTGATGTGTGTTGGGTGTGTGTCTTCAATATGCTATAGAAATGTTTATGAGGGGTGTCAAAATTCCGAGGCTGCTCCTATACAATTTAGGAAGCTTACATCTGAGAAACAGGGACACGTGAAGTATCTTCTACTGAATCAGACCACTGGTCCATCGAAATTAGTGTTGCCTACTCAAATCAGCAACAGCTCTTCAGGATCTCTAGCAGAGGTCTTTCACAGCTCCTGCTGCCAGATTCCTCAACTGGAGATGCCAGTGATCAAACCTCAAACCTTCTGCATACCAGGCAAATGCTCTACTAGTGAGCCATGGCCCTTCCCAAGCTCCAATTCTGTTAAATTAACAATGGAGCCTCATCCAGTGAAAGAGTTTTCTACAGGTGGATGGATCCTTGAATTAGGGACAAGGAAGAAGTTTCCACAATCCTTGAGTCAGGGAGAAGGGAGAAGGTTCCACAATTCTGCAAAGGTTTGCTGTTGTTCTTTTGCATGTGGGCATCAAAACAGAGGAGATACGATTTGTTTTCTAATGGAACCCATGCAGTTTAAGATGAAGATTCACTGGGAGGGAGACCATAAATATCATAGCACACAGTAAGCCTTCCATTACAATACACATAACATAATAAACCAATACTATGGAAAAAAAATCCTTCTTACGCGTATGAAACAGACAAATTAGTAGAGGGATGTGCTTTAAAGTCTACAATATCGGAATACTTAAACACATGAGAAACAATGCCAGCAATAAGAAGGTCTCCTGATTGATAATATTTGTGAACAATAGGAAGAGGGTGACCGGAGGGGCATTGAACAGGTGGAGATTTGCACACCACCTGCACCAGCAACACTAACATGGAAGCAAAAAGCAACACCATCTTCCATGAAAATCTTTCTCATGACAGCAGTTCATCTGTTCTCATATTATTATTCAAGCATTCCTCAGTAGCACGTCTTGAGATGGAAGGCACACGGATTAGACAGATTCAAAGGCAGGATGGTACAGTGTAAAGTATCAGTGAACAGACAACCCTGCTCTATCTCTCTTTCCAGCTGTGGATGACAGCGGGAACAGAAATACCGTCTGTGAGTGCTTTTTTCTTTTCCTCGCTATCACTGGAATTCCCAAGGGATGGGGAGAGAAAAAGGAAGTAATGATGATGAATTTGCTGATTATAGAGAAGGTAATTTACCTACTCAGATGAATAGATTATCTGCAACTTTGCAGAAGACAATATGTTGACTACATCTTAGCAGGCATGTATTCTGACCTTCCTCAATGGTACTCCGACTTGTAGTAAACAACGAGAAAAGCAACCAAGTTAACTAGGTCTTAACATATGAATTTCTAGAGATTACATAAAATTTTCTCTACTACAAATTAGGTCTCTTTCTAGGACTTCCAAGCAGTGCAAGACAAGTGGCAGGGGTGTGGGCTGTGTGTGTGCGTGCGCAGAGATCTTGGAGGAAAAAAAGAAAAAGAAGGCCTTGGCTGCTTACTGTCAATTTTGACCATAGAGTTCCCAGTGAGTTACTAGAACTACCTGAAAGTGACAAGTGAGCTCTCATAATAACTAAAAACTCAATGGTAAGACCAAGCCCTTTTTTAAAAAAAATCTCATCATGACATTTGGCCCCTAGGCCTTAGTTTCCACCCATAAGAACATAAGAGACGCCAATGTTGGATCAGGCCAAAGGCCCATCCAGTCCAACACTCTGTCACACAGGGGCCAAAAATACCAGGTGCCATCAGGAGGTCCAGCAGTGGAGCCAGGACACTAGAAGCCCTCCCACTGTTGACCCCCCCCCCAAGAACCAAGAAGACAGAACATCACTTCCCCAGCCTGAGAGCCCCTATCTATACCTTGTGGCTAATAGCCACTGATGGACCTCTGCTCCATATGCTTATCTAATTCCCTTTTGAAGCTGTCCATGCTTGTAGCCGCCACCACTTCCTGTGTTAATCACTCTTTGGGTGAAGAAGTACTTCCTTTTATCCGTTCTAACCCGACCGCTCAGCAGTTTCATGGAGTGCCCACGAGTTCTTGTATTGTGAGAAAGGGAGAAAAGTACCTCTTTCTCTACCTGCTCTTTCCCATGCATAATCTTATAAACCTCAATCATGTCACCCCTCAGTCACCCACCGATCAGCTGAGCATCAGCAGGCAATGGCTACAAGTGGTGGGTGCTGTCCCACCATAAGAGGGCAAATGAGAACCCTGTTGGCTTCTTAGAATGGAAACACTTCAAAATCCCAATAGCAATCCGGTTATCATGAAGTAGTACCCAGTGATCTTCCATTTCATGTTGCTCCCTCAAATTTCCAGGGATTTCCCAACTTGGAGCTGGCAGCCCTAAGGTGAATTGATCTCTGTAGCTGGGAGATCCGTTGTGATTCCCAGAACACTGCCACTGCTGCTGGGGAGGGGAGGAAGCAGCCAGGAGGCTGGGAGAGTAATGGGGGCAGAAGGAGAGAGTGATGGAGTGGGGGGCAGAAAAAGAAAGAAAGCGTGAGGAGGTGGGGAGGCAGAAAAACAAAGAGAATGATGACTGGTCAGAGAGAGGAAGTAACATACATGGAGTAGAGAGAGAAAGTGAGGGTGCAGAAGGGAGAAAGAGTGTGAGAGTGGTAGGGGGAGAGGGAAGGAAGCAAAGGTGTGAGGAATGGAATAACCATCCCGCAAGTTTCTTGCGGGTCTCCACTTGTAAGATATAATTCTAGTAAAAGAAAAAAACCAATTGGAAGCGTCAGCAGTGGAAATACGTAAAATGAAAATCCAACAATCACACATGAAAACAAAACAAGAGAAAAAAAAGCATGATGCTGCAAGTATTATAAAATACATTCAAGATCATCATGGTCATTGACCTAGGAAAAGGAAACTTTTCAATTTGTCATGTATATTTTGTCTTTGTTTTTTCCAATGGAAAGTGTGATGTGACTTCAGGAGAGATAAAACATCTTAATATAGGTTCACTTCAAAGGTTTGTCCGTAGTTTTCACTTGTATTTGTTTGTATGTTTCTACCTACCCCACAAAAGAGGCTTCCAAAATGGCTGAGCATTACATAATTGTAACCCCAAAGCCTACTACTGACACCATGTTGAGGGAAGAAATTATGGAACCTGGGTTGCTCAGTGGAGGGCAGAGGGTAAAGAGGAGAAAGTAGCAGTGATCTCAGTCTTTCAGTGAAAATAACTAGGGAGGAATAATAAAGGAAAACAAAATTACAAAATGAACCCACAGGCCTTCTAATACTGTTTTTTTAACCCTCACAAGCAGATTGAAATAAAAACAGAATTTATTCAAGAGATGTTAGCCATCTCCCCCTTAGGATGGTGGGGGGAAATTCCCTCAGAAATTCTACCAGAAGGCCAGTCTCGCAGGGTCAGAAGCATATCAGGTCAAAAGTAATTTTGGGTGGTCCTAACTGAGGCAAGATGGAAGACTGCCCTTTGGGCTCACTGGTAACAAATAGTAGCTGGGAAGAAGAGGTCTGCAGCTAGAGGTGCAGGGTGGCAGAACCCTGCCTTTCTGCTGCCCTTTCTCCATTGTGCTTCACTGCTGACACTTGACCAAGGACAGAAATAGCACAGTAGAACACACTCATCTCAGTTCAGCTAGATTTCCACATTATTACAACCTAATGAAAACAAAGGGTTAAAGTATTTGTGTCATATTTATTCATTTTCATTTAGTAAGTCTGAATTTAGAGTACTGTTGTGGACTTTTAAATTCTTTCATTCAGCCTTTTTGTAATTTGACCCTTGATGTTAAGTTCAGGCCTCACAACAATAATATAAAATTTAGGAAAAAATATGCAACCCAGCAACCCCGCACTGGAAGCTAAGATAGAGAAGATCTCCACGGCCACCGTGTATTTTCCCTTCGTGCTCAAATAGGTAGGGACAAAGGTCAACCAAACATTGCAAAAGACCAGCATACTGAAGGTGATGAATTTGGCTTCGTTAAAACTATCAGGTAACTTCCTGCCTAAGAAAGCGACAGTGAAGCTCACAGTGGCCAGGAAGCCCAGGTAGCCCAAGACACAGTAAAACATGGCCACTGACCCTTCGTTACACTTCAGAATCATTTCTTCAGTCATTGAGTGCTTGTCAAAATCTGGGAATGGAGGAGAAGTTATTAACCAAACTGTACAAATAGTGGTTTGAATAAAAGAGCAAGAAAGAACAATGGAGTAGGCCAGTTGTTTCCCCACCCAGTTTCTTATCCTGGACACTGGTTTGGTGGCTATGAAAGCTAGAACCACAATGATGGTCTTGGCCAGCACACAAGAAACAGCAACTGAGAAGATTATGCCAAAAGTAATTTGTCTAAGGAGACATGACACCTTCTCAGGTCGGCCAATGAAAAGCAATGCACAAAGGAAGGAGAGCAGGAGGGAGACGAGGAGAATGTAGGAGAGATTCCGGTTGTTGGCTTTGACTATGGGAGTGTCCTGGTTTTTAATGAAGATACCGAGCACCGAAGCTGTCATAAAAGAGAAGGAAAGTGCAGAACTGGCCAAACTGATCCCCAAAGGTTCTTCATAAGACAGGAAACTTATACGTTTTTGCAGGCATAAGTCCTGATTAGTATTTGGATATTGATCTTCTGGGCATCGAAAACAGTCACTGGTATCTGAAAAATAAATGTGGATATAGACACATTTAAGACCTTCATGCAGTGTCCTGCGTTAATCTGTATTACTATGGGGTGTGTAGGGCTGCTAAATGGAGACCTCAACTTTGCATGAATTTATTATTTATTTATTTATTTTATTCAATTTATACCCTGCCCTCCCCGCTACATGGGCTCAGGGTGGCTTACAAGGGCATACGCCAATATAAAACATATGTAAAATCATTTAAAATCATCACAGTATAGATAACATTATAAACAGTTAATTAATAAATAAAGTGCTCTGGATGTTATTTCACAAGATGGCGTAACAGCTCTATTGCCATTACTCTGTTCCTCAGCATCATCTGCTCCAGGGAAACACTCATACAATTATGTGAGTTCAGTTTTCTTAAGCCATGCTAATGAATGATACAGGAACAACACAGTTCATATAAGACTTCTGTCCTTGGTAAACTAAACCTCATAATTGAACATGTCTTCCATCTTATCCAAGCATTTCATAATTTTATTCATTTCCATCCAATCATCTGTTCGATTACATATGCAGCACACAAAATCACACTTACACCAGAGGTTCTAACAGCTGGTTATATCAGATCTGCAACCCCCACCCCTACTGGAAACAAAAAGGAAATCAGGTCTCATAGCTAATCTGCTCATTGTAATACAAACAAAAATTATTCTGCAGCTACACTCTTCTAAACCTAAAATTAAAAAAGCAATAAAGATTGAAAGCTTTAACTATCAGAAGACTGGTGCCTGATAAGTGCAGTGTGAACTGGTGTGTGCCCACCCCCACCTCCACAGGATGATCCACAAGGGTGGGGTGAGCCAATTAAGGCTCAACACGGGTATGCCAGCCAATGGGGAGCCTGGCACAGTGGCCAGGCTTGGCATCAGCCGCCTCCCTCCATACTTCAGTGCTGCGCAAGCTCCCCACCTTCCCTTCCTCCCGCTTCAGAGACCATATAGGATTTTCTAGTCACTGGTTTCAGGGCTTAGCTGGGATTTTGGGGGCCCTCTCTCAAATCGGCCGACCGAGGGGCCTTTTTTGCCTGCTCCACATGGCTGGAAGGGGTGAGGTTTAAATAGGCCTGGTAAAGCTGGTTACGTCCTAACTGGGAAGGTGAGAAAAGCACGGGTTGAAAGGATTTAAAGTTGATAAGAACCCCAAGATATTGTGGGGATGGGGGTCCCTCAAACTGGTCCCCTATCAGCTTGGCAATCTGGGTGACTCAGTGAGGGCCCCTTCAAGGTTGGAGAGGACATACAATGGGAAGACATAGCAGTCATGGGTGGGACTATGCCCCTCCATTCCCTCTACGCACTACCATGCAGACCAAGAGGAGAATGGTTCAGAAGGATTCCAGACCTGGCTCTGAGGTGGGGTGGTTTTGCCCTGTTAGAAAGCACCTGCCTTGCAAGCCGGACCCAACCTGTGCTTTCACGTGTTATCTGAGTTGTGCTGTTGCTTCCCTGTTTAACCCATAAACCTGTGTCATGTTTCATTCGAGGGCCTCCCCAAAAAATCCAGCATTAAAACTGTTGATTCAGATCTGGTGTTAGGAGAAGTAAAAAGAATATTGAATAAGCTTGGTGAATCCCATCCTTACCCTCCAGGTTTGAAATCTTCCCTTCTGGACATGGAAGGCAATCATAGCAGCAAAACGGCTTCTCTTCCTTCTTTCTCTTACTGTAGCCTGAAAGGCATCGGTCATTGCACAGAGAAAGGGGCTGCACCTTTCCATAAATGAAAGAGGGAAATGTGTTTTTTTTAAAAAAATATTTTTTTCAGGACTTTGCCTTTCACTGGTCAATCATGCATGTAAGTATCAGGTTGCCACCAGCATGGTGTGACAGCCTGTCTTTTGGAGACCAGTTGATATGCAATGGGATAGTTCAATAACTTTCAGTAGAAGACAGAGTTCCATATATTATAGCATTCTCAACGGAACATAACTGCCACCACAAGGTGGAAAGTGCCATCAAGTCACAACTTACCTATGGAGATCCTGTAAGGTTGTCAAGACACTACATGTTCACGGGTGATTTGCTATTGCCTGTCTCTGAGTAGCAACTCTAGACTTCTTTGGTGGTCTTTCAAACAAGGAATAACCAGGGACTGACTCCACTTAGCTCCCAAGAGCTGATGACATTGGGCTAGCATGGACCAACAAGATCAGGGCACCATGAGGCTTACAAATCCTACTTACTTAAGTTAAAATTAAGTCCCACTGTTTGCAGTATGACTTACTCCCAGGAAAATAACCATTTACATACAATAAGTAAATAGTTTAAGGCAATATATGTTCAAAATAGCGCAATGTTATGATTTCAAATTGAAAAATATTATCAGAACGGGATGCGACTTATCTTATTGGCAGAACACCAAGGCAGAACTGCTCCAGAATTTGAACTAGAAACCATGAAAGGAAAACCCGGAAACTAAAATGATATTCCATAAAATGATATACCCTGAAAAGCATACAGAGCCCACCTGGTTAAACATGTGCGGCCAAATGATTCCATCTTCATGAATGGTGAACACTTTGTCTTTGGGAGCTTTGGGGTCCATCCTTCCAACTTTAGCTCTAAGAAAGGACTTGTTAGGAAACGTGACCCAGTTGATGATATCAAATCCAACTGCTATCTCCACATTTTCATCAAAGGAAACCAGGTCCCCAGCACTACTGTTGAATGAGACTCGTTTCAAAAATTCATGGAACTAGATTTGTTATAAAAAAAAGAAAAGTATTTTAACTGTGTCCATTAAGACCTGTTGTGGAACTTATATAGAAACTGGCCAAATGAGGTAGTACATGATTTCTGAAAAGTTCGGGTTTCAAAGGAAGAGAGGGAATGCTGGTGGAGGGAATGGTGAGTGATGGTTGGGAAAGGATAGGTTAGGAAGTGGAAGGAAATGAGATTTCTCAGTGGTGGAGCATCTACTTGGAATGTAGAGGGTCTCAGGTTCAATCCCCAGCACTTTCAGTTAAAAAGATCTGGTAGGAGGTGATGAGAAAGTCTTCTGCCTGAGAACCTGGAGAGCCACTGCTGTTCTGAGTAGATGATACGGACCCTGATGGAACAATTTCCCCCTCACAACAACCCTGTGAGGTGGTTTATGCTGAGAGTGAGTGGCTGCCTGTCAGCTATGCTGCCATGATGTTTATGGACTGGGGTTCATTTGCTTGACCTGTGTACCAGCCGCTGCTGCATTCCTTCTTTGCTTCTGTAGTCCTTCATTATCACTGACCTTGTGGATTGTAGTGTCTGGGCATCATGTAACCGTGGGATCTCTTTCGATTCCCAGCTTTGGCTCTAATGGCCTGGGGCCCCTTCTCCCGCATGCGGGAGTCAGGCCAATTGGCCTATGGATGGGGGGTGGAGCCCTCCTTCGTGAGCTAGGACAAAAATGTGTGAGCCGGAGGCTAAAAAACTGTGAGCTAGCTCACACTAACTCAGCTTAGAGGGAACACTGCTCACCATAATCCTGTGAGGCGGGTTAGGCTGAGAAAGGGACTGCCCCAAAGTCACCAAGCAAGCTTCCATACGAGAGTGGGGCTGCAAACCTGTGTCTCCCAGATCAGAGTCCCCCACTTGAACTAGTACATGCCACAGGATCTCAACCTTTGCTGGAGTTAATAAACAGTAAATGTAATCCTGTTCCTTCCCGAAATGTGAAATGTCAGCACTGAAACGTTGAGTAATAGATTTTTAAGTACTAGAACATCTGCTTTTGAGCCATAGGTGCATTTTAGAATCTGGGGTCTCTTGTTCATCTGACTATCTAACCAATTCTGGTGAGCACCCCTGCATTTAGTAATTCTCTCCTAAGCATTACCTGCCATCGCTGTTGTCTCAGCAGCTGATTTCTCCCTCCATCTGCCAGTGCTCTGTGTTTGAGCATGGACGAATACATGGCATGTACTGCATGTGCCACCACATAGACAGCTGTGTAGATGCTGTAGCTGTGGCCGGTCATGCTCATTTCAAAGACAGACCCAGGAAGACTCTCCAGCTTCTCCTCCCCAGTGCAGACTGGTTCATCGGTTATGGCTTTTGTGATACTGGGGAGTGAACAACCAAAAGCCTGTTTCCAGAAGTCCCCAATAAAGCCATCTTCTTTTTCAGAGGCAGGGTCTCTTTCCCGAAGAAACTGCCCAAATCCTACGACTTCCCTAGAATGAATGGCAAAGGATAAAGCACCATGGATGAAGTCTAAGTCCCAGCTTCTTTGAAGTTCAGTTGATGTGAAATCCATCTGTGCTGTCAGAATCCAGACTTTGGCTTTTGTCCTCATGGGTATCTCTTTAAATTCTGCGACCCTCAGCATGATTCGCAAAACTATTATGGTTTGAATTTCACCATGTACCACCACTGCTTTGGCTGTGCTTCCCATGACAAGTTTTGTTAAGTCATTGTTTCCTTCTACCATTTCAGGAAAATAACTAGAGAAAGTCACTGCTGGAAAATTTGTTACGAAATCAAAGCAGACACCACGCTCAGAAAAGACAGGAAGCACCTTCTGTGCAAATTGCTGGCCATGTTCATTATCCACGTAGATCACCCCAACCCATATCCATCTGAAATACAGCAGTAATTTCATAATCCCAATGTTCTCATTGGCCCAACTGGGGAACATCTTGTAGAGGAAAATGGCTTCTTTTTTGTTGTTCAAAACTGGAGCAGAGCCATAGAGGAGCTAAAGGAAATAAAGGGGACAGTGGAGTGCTATTTCAAAAATAAAATAATCCCCAGGTTGATGCTAGTGTTAAGAATTTATTTATTTATTTGATTTATACCCTGCCCTCCTTTTCAAAGTAGGCTCAGGGCAGCTTCATATGATATACATGGACAATTTTTAACGCTTCCTACCAATATCCAGAACGCACCATTTGCCTATACACCTTAGTATTTTTTATTAATAATCCTTAGCGTGAAAATAAGGATGGAAGACAGCTTCATATAGCCCAATCTCATCAGGTCTCAGAAGCTAAGCAGGGTCAGTATTTGGATGGGAGACCACCAAGGATGACTCTGCAGATGAAATCACTGGCAAACTCTCTCTGCTTCTCACATGCCTTGAAAGGCCTTTGCTGGGATCACCATAAATTGCCTATGACAATGGAATGTAGGTAGCATGTACATAATCTAGCCTATCGGACAGAGGCCGGCAGCGAGTACACGCGGACGTGCGCTTGGCCCAGACCCAAAGGAATCGCAACGACCAAAGGAAGACCTGCGCCAGAAGGACGTCATCGCCGGACCAGGAAAAAGATCTCCCGCAGATAACAACACGAAGACTCGCTAGAGGGTGCCTGTTAGGCTAGTCACTCTCCGCATTGTATGTATGTGGCCCTAGGTAAGGATTGGTATTACTGAACATGTAAACTGCTCAGAGCCCTCAGGGGGTGAGTGGTATATAAATTGAAGGAAATAAAAATAAATTAAGTGTTCAGAACTTTTCACATATCACAGTAACCCTTACAAAGGTAATGTAAGGAGATCCATATCTCCAGTTTACAGTTGAGAAGCCAAGAAAAAATGGCTTTCCTAAGGAATTAGAACACATATTGATAATGTTATCATAATTGTATCTGGACCCTGAACAACTAGTTTCCGGTGGGAACAGGAAGAACTGGCATCTAGTCAGCATAATTCTCAGTAGAAGGTTTTGCGTCTGGCCCAAAACAGCGGAGAAGGAAAGCTCTGTGGTCTCCATTCTCAAGCAATGAATGTCTAGAAACACTCTTAGATGAAACCTTGTGGCTTAGTCAAGTCCACTTGAATCTGGGCTCTCTTACTCTGAAGAGTGGACACATACCCACACCGATCCTTGGAAACACTGCTCAGTTCAAAACAGCTTATTACGCTGTAAGAGATTAGGAACAATGTTATCTGAGAACCAGAACATCAGAACATTTGGTGGTTTTGTTGACATTGGTGGTTAAGTTGCAATGTGAACCCTAATGGTTGTGTGAGTGTATATGAGTATGGTTGTGTGAGTGTATATGAGTATGCTTGTAGATCACCGAATGATTGCACCTTAATTTCGTTGTACTATGTACAATGACAATAAAGTATATTATATATTATTATATATTATATAGAACATTCAATCTTGTATTTCTTTTCTTCCCCCAATGGAATTTCCCCCCCAGATAAGATAAAGACAAATATGAAGACTGAGCAGTTTCTCACAAACAAAGTTATGCATATAAAGAAATATGAAATAAGGGGAAAGAAATCTAGAAGTGCTCGTGGTGGTGGTGGAAAAGTGCCATCAAGTTGTAGCCAACTTGGGGTGACCCCATAGCATTTCCAAGGCGAGAGAGAAACAGAGAGGTGGTTTGACACTGTCTGCCTCTGTGTAGTAACCCTGGATTTCCTAGTCATCTCCCATCCAAGTACAAACTGGGGCCAAACCTTCTTTGCTTCTAAGATCTGACTAGCCTGAGTCACCCAGATCAGGGCAAGAAGCACAGCACAGTTTCCCTTAACTAGCAACTCTATCTGCCTTTAAAGGATTCGTTGCTTTGAAGGTCTAACAATACTTAACACATCGTAAAAATTTCAATGAGGTTATGAGAATCTCAGAAAGCTTTAATGGAAAACCACTCCTGAAAGAAAAGGCACTGTGAATTTGTTGTTAACATGCCATGACCCAGGAGGCCATTTTACCTGCGGAGTCTTGTAAATGCACAGAATGTGTGCCATGTAGAGACAGACATTGGACTTTGGTCCCCCCAAAACTGCTACCAAGTTGTTCTGGTTGTCACACTTGTAGTTAGGAATGAACCTTCCCTTAGTGGAGAGAAGTTCCATTGCAGCGTGATAGGTATAGCTTCGGCTAATATAGTTATTATAGGTGTGGATACCCAGAGTGACATTGGGTAAGAGCTGAGGGTTTTCATTGATCTCCTTGACAGCAAACACCAAAGCCAGGAGGTTCTGGTAAAGCTGAGTGAATACTCTGCAATGAGAGTGATAAGCTGCATCACAGCAAGTTCACTTTGGAAGATTACATTGAATGCATTTCAGTGCAACATCACTTTACTAAATAAACTGAAGGGAAACAAATTCTATAACTCTGAGGCCTGGTAACTATGAGGGCTCTCACAGATGGCTTCTGACATCTTAGAATATTAGTTTGACAGTGGAATGGCTTGGAAACCTATTTGATAGAAAACATGCTCATTGGCAATTAGAGTTTCAAATGTTTATTGCAGTCTTATTCCGGTGTGTGTGGTGGGGGGTATAATCTCTCTTCCGCTCAATATGCTACAGAAATATTTGTGATGGGCGTTAAAATTGAGAGACTGGTACTATACAATTTAAAAGGTAAAGGTTCCCTTGCTTGAAAGCCAGTCGAGTCCGACTCTAGGGTTGCGGTGCTCATCTCCGTTTCAAAGCCGAAGAGCCAGCGCTGTCCAAGGACATTTCCGTGGTCATGTGGCCGGCATGACTAAACACCAAGGTGCACAGAACGCTATTACCTTCCCACCAAAGTGGTATCTATTTATCTATTAGCAATGTCTTGCTTTCGAACTGCTAGGCTGGCAGGAGCTGGAACTAGAGACGGGAGCTCACTCCGTCATGCGGCAACTCGGGTCTCAAACTGCTGAACTATCGACCTTCCACAGCCTGCAGTTCAGCGTCTTAACCACTTGAGCCACCGCAGCTCCTACTATACAATTTAGGAAGCTTTTATTTGAGAAACAGGGACATGTGAAGTGTCTTCTACTGAATCAGGCCCTTGGTCAATCAAAATTAGCATTGTCTACTCAAATCAGCAGCAGCTCTTCAAGGTCTCTGGCAGAGGTATTTCACATCTCCTACCTCTGGATTCTTCAACTGGAGTTGCCAGGGATTGAACCTTCTGCATTCCAAGCCAATGCTCCACCACTGAGCCATGGCCCTACCCAAGCTCTGGTTCTGTTAAACAATCAATGGAGGTTCATCCAGTGAAAATGTATTCTGCAGGTGGACAGATCCTTGAGTCAGGGAAAAGGTTCCACTGGTAATGCCACAGAAAAATTTACTATTCAACCCACAATTCTAGAAATGTTTGTTGTTCTTTTTCATGTGAGCATCAAAATGCATCAAAATGCAGGAGATACCATTTGTTTTCTAATGGAACCCATGCAGTTTATGATGAAGATTCATTGGGAGGGAGTCCATGAATATCCTAGCACACATTAAACCTTCCATTACAATACAAATAACATGATAAAGCTATACTATGAAAAAAAATTCCTTCTTACACAAGAGAATCAGAGGCACTGGGAGAGGGACACTCTTCAAATTTGACAGCATCAGAAAACTTAAACAAATGAGAAACAATGCCAGCAATGAGAAGGTCTCCTGATTGATAATATTTGTGAACGATAGGAAGTGGTTGACTGGTGGGGCGTTGAACAGACGGAGATTTGCACACCACCTGAACCAGCAACACTAACACAGAAGCAACAAATAGCACCATCGTCCATGAAAATCTTTCTTGTAGACACCAATTCATGTGTTCTCATATTATCCTTCAAGAATTCCTCTGTAGAACATCTTGAGATGGAAGGCACACTCACTAGACTCATTCAAAGCCAGGATGGTGCAGTGTAAAGTATCAGTGAACAGACAACCCTGGTCTGTCTCTCTTTGCAGCTGTGGATGACAGAGGGAACAGCAATACCGTCTTTGAGCGCTTTTTTCTCTTCCCTGCTATCACTGGGAATCCCAAGGGATGGAAGAAGAAGAAAAAGGAAGTAATGATGATGAGTTTAATGATTATAGGGAAGGTAATTTACCTACTCAGATGAATAGATTTTCTGCAACTTTACCAAAGAAAATATGTTGACTACATCTTAGCAGACGTCTGTTCTGGGCTTACTCAGAATTGTAGTAAAGAACAAGAAAAGCCATAAAGACAACGAGGCCTTAACATATGAATTTCTAGAGATGGAATTTAACCTTCTGTATTGCAAATTAGCCGGTTTCCTGCTCGTGTGACCGGGGCCCAGGAAAACTAGACCTTAAGAAGTGAATGTAGACATGGCATAAAACCTTCTATAGTACACATTAGGTTTGTTTCTAGGGCTGCCAGGCAGTGCAAGACAACTGGCAGGGGTGCTGGGGAAGGCAAAGTTCCTGGAGGAAGAAAACGAAAAACAAGGCCTTGGCTACTTACTGTAAATTCTGACCGCAGAGTTCCCAGTGGTTACTAGAAGCCTTGGCTACTTACTGTAAATTCTGACCGTAGAGTTACCAGTGATTCCTAGAACTACCTAGAAGTGACAATGCGAGCCCTAACTCCTGCCGAGCCTACACTGGCGGGAGGGAGCTGATTTGCCTCCTCGTGAGGCAGGAAAACAAGCGCACTGGCACTGCGAGTAGCGCAGTGGCAGGCAGGGGGCAGAGTCAGCCTATTTAGCCTCGGCTCCCGCCCTCTGCCTCAGCAGTTCGGCCTAAGCAGAGGCTTGGCCTTTGCAATGGCAGGGTAGCGCGATCAGGAAGTTGAAAACGGTGAACACCTGGGCACTATTATAAGTGAATTAAAGGGTCCTCCAAGAACGGCTTTTGGGCCTTTGCGGCTCAAGACCAGGAAGGGGTGATCTTCCTTAGAACAATCTGGCCGGCCCATCTCAGCAGGCCTTGCGGCTTATGGGGTGGTGGGCCAGGGGGTTCTCCTAAGTATGCCAAGCCACTGGTCGAGAGCTACATTGGGTGGCTCAAGATCAGGGAAGGTGCATCGTCCAGAAGGAGATGAAGGTGGTCATGAGTTTGACACTGGTCATATTCCCCAATACATTTTAGTAGCCCCTTGCCAGTTGTTTGATTATAATTAATTAATAAAGTGGCCCTTGTTAAATCCGTATCGGTGTCTGTCTCTTCATTCCGATTGTGGTGGCAAGGGTAGCTCTTGTAATAACTAGAAACTCTATGGTAAGACAAAGCCTGATTTTTTAAAAAAATCTCAGGACCTTTGGCCCCTGGGCCCTCACTTTCCACCCACCAATCAGCTGAGCATCAATGGGAGATGGGTGCAATTGGTGGGAGCTGTCCAACCATAAGTGGGCAAATGAGAACACTACCGGATTCAAAAAATGGAAACCCTTCAAAATCCAAATGGAACTTCATTTACCGGGGGTCTTGCATTTTGTGTTGTTCAGCTCCAGAAGACAGCATCTACTTGTTCAGTAGAGGAAAATACTCAGTACATGTCTTTCCAATTGGCTGGCCAGAAAAAGAGAATGCAAGAGTAGGGCAATGAACTACAATGTTGGGACAAACTGGCCTGAGGTTCAGCTCACGTATACCCATGGAGCTGGTGACTGTATTCATGGGCTGCAGCCACACTGGTGCAATATGGCTGCCCCGCTATTTGCAGTGGTTTAAATAGCTGCAGGAAGTTTTGATCAGACATCATACCCTGAACCGGTTTCATTGTGCGCTTGCCCCGTGGCCCATTGTTCAGATTGTTGCGACATTCTTTTGTGTGTGTGTGTCTTTCACCCATGCGTGTAACTGTGTATCCAAAGCTCCAGCTCCTTTTTGACAGTTGCACAAACTCCTGCCAAGTACTCCAGCCCCTCTCAGCCTCCTTCCCTTCACATCTCTTCCGTGGAGTACAGGGAGGAGTGCAGATTTACATGAGAGTAGACCCATTGACTTCAGTGCATTTACCATTATGTCCATCATGGGATGCTCTCAGACTCTGATGCAGAAACAGGAGAAGGGTTTGGGGGGAGATTTTTTTTCACTCAAAAATAACTCCACCAGGGACTCCCAGTCCAGAACGACTACTTGGCTAAGGTGATTGCCAATGCCAGGGGCGATTATGCAGTTATGCGAACATCACTCCCTGATCAAAAAAAAAAAAGGAGATGGAAATGGAAGGGAAGTTTCAGAGTTCCCCAACAGCTTGACTTCGCAAGAGGGGAGTTCAGATAACTGCAAATGAGGAGTGGAAGCGCTGGTATCCCTTAATACTAGACTTCCCCTGGTGCCTGGTTACTCTGCTTCCAAAGTGAGGCAAAACAGGGGGCAAACGACATGGGGCATGTCTGATCGTGCTCTTTAAATCCACAAAGGTAACACAGCTATATCAGCATGAACTGCTCATGTGACTGCAGCCATGGAGAAGTTCTCAGCTTGACTATCTTAAACCCTGGGTTGTCAACCTTTAGGTGGGTTATGGAGATCTCCTGCAATTACCATTCATTCCCAGACTGGAGAAATCAGTTCCCTCGGAGAAAATGCCACCTTTGGAACATAGAATCTCTGGCAATCTCCGGAGTGAGCTCCCGGCCCTTTGTCCCAGCTCCCGCCCACCCAGCATCTCGAAAGCCCGTTAAAGGGCAACTAGACAAATGGGTACCTGCTCTTAGAGTGGGGGGGCACCCGTCCCTTGTGGTGTAGCGGTGAGCGGCGGCAGTGGAGTGGCGGCGGCGGAGAAAACATGGTGGTGGCTGGCGAGGCGATGCGAGTGAGAGGAGGCTGGGCCGGCAAATCATGGAGGCGGGGTGATGCAGCAGGCCTGAGCCTACTGGACAGAGGCCGCAGCGTGCATGCACGGACGTGTGCTCGGTCCAAGCCCGAAGAAGTCGCAAAGGCCAGGAAGTCGCAAAGATCAAAGACCAGCACCAGGAGGACGTCGTCGAACGAGCTCCCACAGACAACAAACGACGTGCTACAGGGTGCCTGGGTAGGCTAGTCACTCTCCCCTTGTATGTATGTATGTGGCCCTAGGTTAGGATTGACATTAATGAAATATGTAAACCGCTCGGAGCTCGCAGGGGGTGAGCGGTATATAAAATGAAATAAATAAATAAATAAATAATATCCTGCTGAGGTCCCTCCCTTTACCAAACGCCATCCTCCCAAGGCTCCACACCCCCCCAAATCTCCAGGAATTTCTCGACTCAGAGCTGGCAACCCTACTTACACCAAATATACTGTCTGTACACTTAACATAACATATACTCATCCTTGGTTATGTTTGTCACCTTGAGGACCGAAAACTCGGAACCCTTCCCACAGTCTTTGTTTCATGTATTTCTCATACGTGATAAGCCTCATAATACAGTGCAGAATGAACAAGAGGAACATACCTCTATGTGATAACATATCTATATCGCCATAGGAAGGCATAAGTGCTGTCATTGCTCTTCTGATGTGCTTGCAGCAACTGGTACCTTTCCATTTCTCTTCCCTGAGGAAAAAATTGCCCCAGCCTTTTACTTCCTTGCATTTTCAGAAGGCATCAGAGTGCTCATTGCTTTTTCCATCCACTCAGGGGTCATCCTTTGCCTTTGTGCTTGGCTCTCTTCGTCTTCCATGACCACACTCTCCCCCCCCCCGGAAATAAAGGTTTTTTTTTTCCTTTCATGGGCAAGCCTGAAGGCAAGTCTGATTGCCCAGAAGATGGCAAAAACCTCCAGGATCTCCAGTCAAACTGGCCTGGTGAAAAATTGCTTCCTGACCCCAAAGTTCTGATCAGCATTTCCCTGGGCATGTAAGAAAGGGCCACAAGAACTAAGCACTGAGGCAACCCTTCCTGCCCTCCCTCCTATGATCTGCCTAAGTTCACAGAATCAGCACTACCGTCAGATGGCCATCTAGCATCTGTTCGAAAACCTCCAAAGGAGGAGAATCCACCACTCCCCGAGGAAGCCTGTTCTACGGAGGAACTGCTCTGTCAAGAAGTTCTTCCTAATAATGTCTTGTGGGGCTCTTCCTTCTAGAAGCTTATTGTTTATCTCTTCCTAAATCCCTACAAAGATGAGGTTTGCTCTTCTGTTCCGGTCTGATAGGTCAGTAAGCTGGCTAGTTAGCTGTTCTATCTTCTGTTTGTTTTTTGTAGCCAGCTCATTAACAGCGTTTGCCGTCTGCTTTGTTTCTTTAAGCTCGGCTGCCAACTCTGTAACGGCCTCTTTTACTGTCCTAATTTCAGCTTTTATCGGTTCCTGAGAAGTTGTCACAATATTTTGGAATGCAGACAGTTGCTCAGAAAGTTCTTTTATAGTCTTGGCCATTACTCTCACTATCGTCCAGTGAGTCTAATAAGAGCTGTGAGTTTGGCCTGGGCGTTGGCTCCTTACAATAATAATAAATAATTGCTATCTTACCCTCTGAAATCTCAAAGAGGAATTCCTGTGTTCTCCAGAAGTTCATACATCAATTTCTTCTTTTAGTTATCCTTGAAGGCAGACCAATTACATTCTTTTCGAGCTTTTAAGATAATAATTCTAAGGAGGGGTAGGGCAAGCTGCCGGTTTTCTCAGCGCATGTGTACAACCTATGGGTGGGATATCAAGGAAGGCCACCCTCTAAAAGGTCAGTCCCACTAAGGGTACATGGAGAGCCCAGGAAGCATTAACTCACTTCATCAGTGAGATGATTGCGGTAGATGGCCAACCCTTCTTCATCATGGAGGACACAGTCTTTCACCAGCTATCTCAGCACCTGGCTATCAAAAGTTATGGTTAAATGGAACCTACAGTTGAGACTGATTTTTAAATTTAGTTATGTTTGTTATTCTTTTCCGTGCAATCTGCCTCTTCTTATTTAGTTCAGGACTCAGTACAACCAAACAGCATAAAAGGGGGGGGGACCCAAAAATATCTACTCACCAAAAAACGGGAAGCCAAAATGGAGATTTCCACAGCCACCCTATTTCCCCCTTGATGCTGAAGCACACTGGAAGAAAAGGCAACTAGACCCTGCAAAACTGCTGCGTACTGAAGCGAATGATTTAGTACAAAATGCTGATGTATTAGTACTTCTCTCCTTGTAGAAACCTGCTGATTCCTAATTAATAACAGTTTCTTAGTGAAAAGTACACAGACAGACGAGTGATTTCAGCTAACGTACTTTATTTAGTGAGGAACAAGACAACTTTAGCCGGCTCGCAGGCCGGCTTATATTCCCCATGAAACCACCACCCAGAACACCTCCCCACACTGCAATAGGTTATTTACAGTGGCCGAGAGTTCCATAGGCTCTCAGCCGATAACCTAGCCCTTGGATCCGCTTAGTTCATTTTTTCCTGGAGCGAAGCTCAACGGTTGCGCTTGACCGCGTGGAGCCCAAGCCAGCCACGTGGTCCGAACTGGATACATTACACTTAGTTTCCTCCCAAACCTCCCATTCATACAATAAATAATATCAATAGAACTTATAAGCCACAGTTAACAAAATTCTAGGTCTATAGTATTGATGATCACTATTATTGCCTTTTTAATAAATTGACACTAAAGCTTTAGAGGTCCAGTTTGGGCTGAAATTTCCTTTCATATTAATACATGTAAATAATTTCAACAAGGATTGGTGCCTACCATTCAGGATTTTGTTTAAATATTTCAGGAGATAATATACCTCTCCTGAAGCTTTCTTCTTGGTCAGTGTGATGGACTGCATGCAGCTCTCTCAAGACTTTCTCTGCTCAGCTGATGCTAACCAATCAGATTGCTTTGAGCAGCCTGTCACTCAAGGCTCTCTTGCTCTGTGAGGAATGAACCAGTCCTTTAGCTGTTTGTACAGCACTTTGAAGTGGAGCTGCGGTGGCTCAAGTGGTTAAGACGCTGAACTGCAGGCTGTGGAAGGTCAGTAGTTTAGCAGTTCGAGACCCAGGTGCTGCATGATGGAGTGAGCTCCCATCTCTAGTTCCAGCTCCTGCCAACCTAGCAGTTCGAAAGCAAGAAATTCCAAGTAGATAGATAGGTACCACTTCGGTGGGAAGGTAACAGCGTTCCGTGCGCCTTGGTGTTTAGTCATGCCGGCCACATGACCACGGAAACATCTTTGGACAGCGCTGGCTCTTCGGCTTGGAAACGGAGATGAGCACCACAACCCTAGAGTCGGACTTGACTGGCTTTCGAGCAAGGGAACTTTTACCTTTTACAACACTTTGAAGCTTTTTAAAAGTGCCATCCATCACAGTCAGCTTTTTCATCTCAGCTTCATCTCAGTGAAGATAACAATTTCCCAGAAGTCTGTGTAGCCCAAGATACAGTAAAATATGACCACTGGCCCTTCATTACATCTTACAGTCTAATAATCAAGTGTGGCCCAATCTGTGGAGTCAGTTTGGTGTGTGAGCCAGTTTGGAGTAGTGGTTAAGTGTGCGGACTCTAATCTGGGAGAACCGGGTTTGATTCCCCACTCCTCCACTTGCAGCTGCTGGATGACCTTGGGTAAGCCATAGTTCTGTCAGAGCTGTCCTCTCAAGGACAGTTTCAGAAAGAGCTCTCTCAGCCCCACCTACCTCACAGGGTGTCTGTTGTGGGGAGGGGAAGGGAAAGGAGTTTGTAAGCTGCTCTGAGACTCTGAGTGAAAGGTGGGGTATAAATCCAATCTCTTCTTCTCTTTTTCTACTTAAATCCACATATCGGGACTACAATGACACAAAAAAGATAGTTCTACAAGCTTGGGTAACCTGCCAGGTTTGCAGGTGAATTGTTGCTAGTTTATATATTAATAGCCAAGTCAGCCAAATCTGAGGAAGAGATTGGACTCATGAATGGACAAAGCTTTTCTACAAACCTGAAAAATCCCCCAATTTTCCAGAAAAATCTGAAATCTAAAAAAAAAAAAAAATGCACTGGGGATCAGTAAAAGGCTGGATGAGGGAGGACTCATCAGGGCCACTTTTGGGAGGAACTGTTGGGTGACTTGATACCATATAACTCGCATGATTCAGCTCGGTCTGGCTGCTTGCTGATCTTCAGTAGCCACCCCATAAAACCATTGTGGTGTCGTAGTTAGGGGCATTAAAATACACATGTAGAATTCTCTGGCAGTCCCCACTGAGAGTTTGCAGAATGATTCATATTAAGTCCTTTGATGGTGACATTCGATAAGGATTGTACTTCTCCTTGTTGGCACAACATTACAGTTTCTGGTTATTTTTATTTTTTGCTAACTCAACTCAGAGTGATATCAATGACACATGTGATCATAGAAGATAACATAGGAAACCAAGCATAGGAAACCAAAAACTTACCATAATCATGATTGTAGAATATCACATGATTCTGAAAACAAACAACCCCCCCCAAAAAAAAAAAACAGAAGCCAAGAGATAATCTCATGAATGCTGAAAAACATCCTGTTTAAAAGAACAGGTGTGGCAGGATGAATGAGAATCAAATATAATTAGCGGTATAGGCTTCTTCTTTTTTTAAGCCGCCGGAGGGGATTTTTTATTGCATTTTCTTAAAAACTACAACAGATGATGGGGGGGGGAACTATTTCTATGGGAGAAAGAAAAGAAATCAAACTAAAAACCCAAGTATAGGAGATCATTAAAGCTGCTTACAACACATATGGCAAATTTAGACAAGCCATGGCCCAACCGCTCACCAAGTTTGAGTTTATCATTAAACAATTCAATGACCAAAATAGAGGTTTGATATCTCACACCTACAGAACGCTACTAGACACACTGGACACGTCCAAACTCTCATACCAACATCGGTGGCAAGAAGATTGCTCAACGACACTAGATGATCCAACTTGGCTTAAGATATGTGTTAAGTCCGACGCTTAACAATGAGTCAGAGAGTGATTTCAGCAAAACTCAGGTTTATTCAGCTCGTTAATCGACTTCTCTAACACGGTACAACTCCTCATAGCCCGAACAGCTTTCTCATTGCAGCTGCTCGGTATTTAAACATTCCGGGCTAATGTAGCCACACCTACTATACAGGTACCAACCTATCAGGTTGTTCGCATAACAGCCCAATCACAAACGTTCCCACCACAGACAGTTTGAATGTGATTGGACACAATACTTTCAGCACGAATCCTAGCCGACGTTCAAGCTTAGCATAGCTTTTCTATGGGATGATTCACACTTCATCCCCCATGCATTCAGGGCAGCATCTGAATACACTACAATATGGAAATCTACCACTTCAGATTCCAGATCTCACTCACTAGATTTTCACAGACTTAAAATAAAACACCAGGTGGTACCTTACTCCTTATAGCTTAGCAAGAATATCCACAAAATACTCACCGTTATGTTGGAAGGGCTGTGGACAAACTGGCACGTTCGCACATTGTTGGTGGCTATGTAATGAAATTCGCCCCTTCTGGATGGAATTTCTACGGAAAATAAAACAAATTCTTGACATTGAACTCACATACACTCCTGAAAATTTAATGCTAGACATTTGGCCAGAAAATGTTGACCACTCTAGAAGTATATTAAAAACAATGCTCTATGCGGCAAGAACTTCAATAGCTTCCAAATGGAAAAAACCTAATTCACCCACTATTCAGGATTGGTTCCAAAAACTATGGGACCAATACATAATGGAAAGCATTACTGGGAAAGTTAACACTGCCAAAAGAGGACAGCCTGATATGAAGTTCAGTGCAAAGTGGTTTCCTATCCTTACCTTTTTGGAAAATGAACAATTTATACCTTCATCCTGGAAGGACTACATCAAATGGTTCTGAGGGTAGAAGTAAAGTAAAGTTAGCTTCAGTCAGGACTAAGTGATATACCTAACTACAGAAAATATTATACCTTAACAGTACAAACATTTATGTTCTGCAAAGTACTACCAATTGACTTTCTTAACCTTAAAGTTTACCAATTTCACTAATTTAGCTCTTATCCTCCGTAACACAATGTTGTTTCACCACACATTCTTAGTTAGATAAATGTTGACTGTTTAATTTGTTCTAAGTGCTCGAAGTATATTCTATGATGTTAATCTTACATAGCAATTTCTGTAAAAACCGAAGTGGATTTAACTTACCTTAATAGTTGTATGAAAATGTTAAAACTTCAATTAAAAATGTTATTAAAAAAAAGCTGCTTATAACAATGTTAGTCTAAATTGCTTTGATTACATTGAACATAAGCCCTGGTCACATGGGAGGTTTTGGCCCGGAAGAGGGACTGATCGGAGGTGCAGCAAATGGGCGCGATCACATTGCAACATCTGGAAAGTGGCGTGCACCCACCCCTGATCCGTCCCTTCAGGCCGAAAACGAGCAGTAAAAAAAACCTGAGGAAATGGTAGGACCAACCTGAAACGCCGCAGCAAGTGCGGCCATGGGAATGCCGGCGCTCCTGTCTTCGGGAGCATTCAAGGCTCCCGGCTGAACTGCGCATGTGCACACATGCGCAGCTGGCTGCCTCAGTCTCCCTTCTGTGGCTTCCCCCCCAGCATCTGATTGTGCCGGGAAGCAACTGCGCGGCGGCTCAAGGGATCTGTCTGATCCCGCCGCCACATGTCTCTTGGGGGAACAGCTCTAAAAAGCCGCACTTTGGCCACACCAATTTCCCCTGTGTGACCAGGGCCATAGTTGATCAAGTTATATTATTTGGCTTTCAAGCCATTAATTTTAACTATTTAAAGAAAATCATAAGAGTATCATTAACAATAAAAGTGTTTTAAGGCACTATTCAGAGGTCTTCAGCCTTCATTTTATTTTATCTTTTCTAATCCTTAATTGATATTCTCATTTTGAAGCTACAGCCCTTTTCCAGAGATAAAGCCCTCATCAGAAGCATCAGATTCGATTTCACTATTAGATATACTGTCTTCTTCTTCCTTGCCGTCCTCACCTCGACTCTCCCAGTTGCACTCTCAGGAACTCGCGTACTTTAGCAACAGAGTCAATCTTTTCTTTTTTATCCTGCAGTTTGAAAATGATGCCTTCGGGGGTCAACCATCTATAAGAAATGCTGTTTGTTTGTAAAAATAGGATCAAATCTTTGTACTTCTTTCTTTTCTTTCTTATTTCAAATGGGATGTCTTTTAAAATCCTGATGGTATTGCCTCCAATTTTTAAGGGCGTTCCTGTGGTTGCTTTCAGGATTTGATCCCTCACATGTCTCTTCGAGAATCTAACCGTTATCTCCCCAGGCAGATTACTTTTCTTGATATAGCCGGAATAGGTTCTGTACACCCTATCCATTTTGCTTACAAGATATTCCGCTTTTAAAACTGTAACTGGGGCTAGCGTGTCACTCAACAGTTGTTTTAGATTCTCTCCTTTTTCTTCAGGGACCCCTTGGAACCAGAGAACTATTTCCATTTGTAGTTGCAATAATTGATATTCCTCTGAAGCTTGCTCCTTTTCCAGGATTTGAACCTTTTTTAAAAAAAAACCTTTTTAGAGTTAGCATCCATTTCCTTCACTTTCTCAGCTGTTTGCTTCTTCTTTTATTAGTGAGAGATCCCCCCCCTGGAGGTGGTCCGGGACCCCCCTCCCTTTTTTAGTGATCTGGGGTTTGGAGACAGAGGACTGTGGATTAGTGGGAGTTGGTGGGAATTAGTGGGGGGGGCAATAGGAACTGGGTTACTGAACTTTGTAATGAATTATTCATAGGAGATAATATGGTTTTATACCCTAACTGTCCCAGAGGCTTAAAATTGTTGGATTGCTAGGAAGATTATACGGAATTAGTGTAAACTGGGTTTGCTGTTTACAATTAGGTATTATTAGTAGCAATTTGAAGGGATTGTATGTTTTATTAGGACGGGAGGGTTTAGATATTAGATCATTAGAGCCCAGTGTACGTGGGGTGAAGAGCCATCATCCTTTAGCTGTCTGTGGCTGATGCGAAGACGAACAGGGATGGTGATGCCTGCCCAACAAATTCCGGTGCTCATGGGGAGGGGGAAGTATAGCGGTGGGTCCAGGCATAGAGCTAAGGGAAGGACACGGAGAAATGGTGTGGCTCGGTGCCCTTCCAGCCTGCGACCCATCCCGAAGGTGGTCAGCGGAGGGGCGAGGATGATTGACTCCCCTCCGTCATTGGTGTTGAGCAATGCCAGGTCAATAAACAACAAGACTGCGGTCCTTCGGGACTTCCTGCTTGAGCAGAGAGCAGACATGGCATGCGTGACCGAAACCTGGGTGCGGGACGGGGAGACCGTAGCGCTCTCCCAGCTTGCCCCGCCTGGGTTTTCGGTCCTT
>NW_015163716.1:59747-59910 GCF_001447785.1 Gekko japonicus | reverse complement strand
ACGGTCACCTTGAGACTTGACTACTGCAACACTCTCTACATGGGGCTGCCCTTGTCTCAAATCCGGAAGCTGCAGCTAGTGCAGAACGCCGCAGCCAGGCTGCTGATGGGCTCTCCATGGTGTGAGCACATCCAGCCAGTGCTTAGGTCACTGCACTGGCTGC
>NW_015163716.1:12205-59372 GCF_001447785.1 Gekko japonicus | reverse complement strand
GGAAGTGCGCCATCTAATGTTGTTGTTTACATGCTTTTTAGTAGAAACTGTTAATTTATGTTTTAAAGTATTTGTCTATGATATTTATAGAGTTTTAATGTTTTTGTATGTCATTAGGTACATCGTACCGCAGTGTTAGCCGCCCTGAGCCCGTTCGCAGGATGGGCGTGGAAGTGCGCCATCTAATGTTGTTGTTTACATGCTTTTTAGTAGAAACTGTTAATTTATGTTTTAAAGTATTTGTCTATGATATTTATAGAGTTTTAATGTTTTTGTATGTCATTAGGTACATCGTACCGCAGTGTTAGCCGCCCTGAGCCCGTTCGCAGGATGGGCGGGATATAAATATAATAAATAAATAAATAATAAATTTGTAGTCTGAGTCCATTGGAGCTGCTGAGTTGCAAGATTCTGGTTCAATGCTATTAATTGTTGATTGATATTCGTCATCTGGTCCAGTAGCGGGCATAAAGAGTCTGCTAGCAGTTTAGAAAACTCAGTGGTTTATTCCGGTCTAGGACTCACACCTCCCAGTGGTTTTCACTTTGCTAGTCTGTCTTTCTCGATTTTCTTGCCCGCCATATTTTTGGATTGTTTACTTTTCTGTAAACATGCTAAAGTCTCTGAAATTTGCCCAAACGCTTAAAAAAACTCTGATCTCTTAAAACAGATTTCAATGCTTGAACTTCTGCTCCCCCTTGGCAAATCGCCTTTTCTCTTTATGAGAATGGGAGAGGACCCTCCCTCACTCACTTGTTATTTCGGCTTAACTCGAATCACAGTTCATTGATGGTCCGAAGACATCGCCGAAGGTACGTTTTCACACCCAATCTCCAATGCTTGTCCCGGTCAGCAGCTCTGATTCCATTGTGGATGCAGCAGTGGCATGACCGTTGGGGCAGAGGGGTGCCTCAATTCCCCAGCATCACGCTGGCGAAGAGGCTACCCCTCAAAGCCCCATGGCTAGAAGCCTTTCACAAAGGCTCCAGGGGGGTGGCAAACAGTCGCCCCCCTCCAAACCACTGGTGTGCAGAACGCTTCCCCAGAGGGTCCGGGAGAAACGTCCGCTAGTGTGTCGCCATAAACCGGAAGTCCAGCGGTATAGGTTTTGTTGCCATTTAAAAGCCAGCAAAAAAGAATTTTACATACTAAAACTCAGTCAGTGTCAGACTCCTGCAGCAATCAGTTCCCAACAGCTTTCATTTGATGTTAGAACTGAAGAAAAGCATGCACAGCAAGCAGATATACATCATTCAAGGAGGTTCTCTGTTAGCCCAGGGCCAATCAAGGATCAGGCAGAAGCCCGCAAAAGTAACGGGCTACTTTTCCCAAGAGAAAGACTACACCAGGCACTGAAGGTCATACAGAGATAACAGAAACATAGGAGACACAGCAGAAATGAAACTTAACATTCCAGAGTCACCCCCTCGCTCCCATGGCAGCTAGTATAGCCAAAGGCCTAGATGACAACCAAATGATACATAAAACAAAGTCACTGGCAAAAGCCAAGTACATCAAAACTATTATCTCACACATCTGTCAGAAACAACAACAACAACAAAACCCACTAAATACAACAACAGGGGCTGTATCAGCCCACCAATAACCCCTTGACCCAGGCAATCTGGCCAAGTGGATCCATGCCACAGGAACCACAAGGCTGCACTACGACCCATAAAGGCAACTCAAAAATGCCAACTGGTTCAGAACACCACATTTCAGTTACTATCAGAAGTTGCAACTGTTGGAAATGTATGTGTTTACAAGGTCTGATTCAGTCATTATAGGGTTAACTTGTATTCCTGGTTTGCTGTTGTTTGGACTGACCTGGAAGGGATATCTGGCACTGAGCCAATGGGGAATTAGCCCTGGAAAAGTAACTTCTACTTTGATGCAGATTGGTCATTTGTTTCAGGTGACTTCCTTTCTAGGGGTCAAGAAGAAGGAGAGAATTTCTCCATTACATGTGTGCTTGTTTTGTCTGTAGGCAGCATAGAAATGTAGCTCTTAGTGTTATGTTGATTTGTAGTAATCCCGTGAACCCTTTTCCCTTAGAATAAAGTATTTTAAAAGGCAAAGAAATCTCTTCTTTCCAATAGAGCAAGATCCATCTAATAGTCTAAGTATTAAACAATTTTTGACTATTTTACAACAGCAACAACATAAGTACAGCACATAGTAATAAACAGCAAAAAAATAACAAAACCACAAAAACAACTGTGAGCTGAATTTCCTGCAGGATATTCACAAAGGAAACTCCATATAAAGTGAAATGCATCTGTTGTCTGAACTAAAGCTGTCCATACAATCCATCATAGGAAAATGCAGACGCCAAAGAATTAATATACAAGAGAAATATACAAAAAGCCCAACCAGAAAAAAGAGATGTGCGGGGACAAAAGGACCCAGGTTCTTTAATGACTGCACAAGAAGCAGGAACTTGGCAATCAGATTTATGCCTGTTGAGTCAAACCTTCAGAATATCTCTCTTAATTCCCTTTCCTTCCCTTTGGTTTATCACAAAGTTTTCAAGAGGAGGTGTGTGTGTCAAGTATTTATCTTAGAAGTACTTGCTGAAAGTATAACAAATGTAGAGTCCAGTGGCACTTTTAGGACCAACATTCAAGGTATGAACTTACATGTGCAAGGCACATTTGTTCAAATCCATTGGAATGGTAGATGAGGTTCTTATAGACAGGGATTTAACAGCAAATTAACATGTAACATGATGATGTTTAAGTTATGCAAAGTGAAAAACCAAATAACAAATTAAGGTTATATGGTCAACAGTTGTAAAGCAATAAAGACGTCAAAACAGCAGATAAATGCTATTAAACATAAGAACATAAGAGACGCCAATGTTGGATCAGGCCAGAGGCCCATCCAGTCCAACACTCTGTGTCACACAGTGGCCAGAAATACCAGTGCCATCAGGAGGTCCACCAGTGGGGCCAGGATATTAGAAGCCCTCCCACTGTTGACCCCCCCAAGCACCAAGAAGACAGAGCATCACTTGCCCCAGAGTCCCTATCTATACCTTGTGGCTAATAGCCACTGATGGACCTCTGCTCCATACGCTTATCTAATTCCCTTTTGAAGCCGTCCATGCTTGTAGCTGCCACCACTTCCTGTGGCAGTGAATTCCAAGTGTTAATCACTCTTTGGGTGAAGAAGTACTTTCTTTTATCCGTTCTAACCCGACCGCTCTGCAGTTTCATGGAGTGCCCACGAGTTCTTGTATTGTGAGAAAGGGAGAAAAGTACCTCTTTCTCTACCTGCTCTTTCCCATGCATAATCTTATAAACCTCGATCATGTCACCCCTCAGTCGTCTTTTATCCAAGCTAAAGAGCCCTAAGCACTTTAACCTTTCCTCATAGGGAAAGTGTTCCAACCCTTTTATCATTCGAGTTGCCCTTTTCTGCACTTTTTCCAAAGCTATAATATCCTTTTTAAGGTGTGGTGACCAGAACTGCATTATGTTACATGTTAATTTGCATCATTATGTTACATGTTAATTTGCTGTTAAATCCCTGTCTATAAGTTTAGAACCTCATCTACCATCCCAATGGATTTGAAAAAGTGTGCCTGGCACACAAAAGCTCCTACCTTGAATAAACCTTTGTTGGTCTTAAAGATGCCAGTGGACTCTAAATTTGTTCTACTGCTTCAGACCAACACAATTGACTACCTGGATCCATCTTGCTGAAAATATATGAGTATATGAATGTAATAGAGCAATCCTGGAATTATACTGGAGTAATTCTGCATAGGGTTGCATTGTAAAGTTGACAGTGGTCTGTCATAGAAGGAGGTGGAGGAGGACGTGGTGGTGGTGAATTGTCAGAGTCATATATTTGACAGATAGATGGTGTTCTGCAATTCGAGATCTAGCCAAGTTCTTTGGAATTGCAAATGTATTTTTGCAGGATTGTTGCTATTCCAAGCAATGCTCCCTCTAAGCTGTGGAGTCTTGTGAGCACAGATTCTACTTTGTGAGCTACTGTCATTAAGGTTGTGAGTAAGCAATCTGGCTACTGCATAAATTAGTTTGCTCTGGAGCCATCCTTCCTGAGGTAAGACAAAAATGCGTGAGCTGGCTAGCTCACACTAACTCAGCTTAGAGGGAACACTGATTCCAAGCAACATGGGCTTCTGGAGCGGAGCTGGTGTTAAGTGCTCAGTGCTCAGAATGTCCAGGTGTTTCTTGAAATGTCTAGGCACTGCTCCAATAGCTCCAAAGGTTACTGGGAGGATGTTAACCTTCTTCTCCCAGAGGCCTTCTAAGTCTACTCATAGGTCTAGGTATTTTGTGATCTTCTCATGCTCTTTCTTTTCTTCTCTGTTGTCTCCTGGGATGGTGATGATTAATTTAAAACATTTGGGTCCTGCCTTGGTACCCCAGCATTTGTAAAGTGTCTTAAAAAGTTGCCATTGAATAATCAACAATAAAAACACAGTCTACAAATTTGACAAGATTTGGCAATACTAAAATATTTCATTATCTCGTTTTTGAAAAGACTTGGGAGTGGACACCAAACACATAGTTCTGGGGAGAGCAATCCACAACTAAAAGACCACCATTACCTCCTTAACTTCAAAATAGCTGGAGATTCTGGGAATAGAAACTGAGATCTTCTGTATGCAAAGCAGAGAATCTTCTACTGAGCCACAGCCCCTTTTACTGCTCCTATCAGCTAAATATGGTGTCTTCTAGCCGTGGGAACTTTCCTCTGGTGCAGGAGGCTCTTCCTCTAGAGGAAGCCTGAACTCAGTGCTCAATTAAAGTCCCAAAACAGAATAGAAGAACGTTGTGGTTAGTAAGGATGAGACTAAATTTCACAATTCAGTTTCCACTTTTCAATTTCACTTCTCCATTGTGCGAAGTGACATTGTCTCTTGATTTTCACCCCATTTTCTGTTTCCTTGGGCCAGTTCTTCCCCATAAAAATGTGTACATTTTTAGTGCTGTGTGTCACATGAGCATAAATTGTGTAAACATGGTATACACATAGGGTTGCCACACCATGCCTGGCAATCATATGTATATATCATGTTTAGAAGAAGAAGACCATGCCTGGCAATCATATGTACCGTATTTTTCGCTCCATAAGACGCACTTTCCCCCCCCCAAAAGTGGGGGGAAGTGTGTGCATCTTATGGAGCGAATACTGGCCCCTTCTTGCCATCTGCCACATAGACTAGCGGGGGGGGACCTATTCTCGGGTGGGTGATATTTAGCTCAGCTGCGGCTGGCACCTGCGTCTTCCCCTCCCCCTAGTTCTTTGTGGGTGCAAGGGTCCGCGCGCTGCGCTCTCGCGTGATGTGATGGGACCATGTGTCATTTCCGCACAAGGACACTGAGCCCTGAGGAACCACTGCGGCCACCCGGGACAGGGAATGTGAAGGGGGGGAGGCGGGCTAATAACTGTCAAGGCGCCACAGTGCACGCGAATGCGACGGCTTCTTTTCACGCACACAACTCCCCCTTCCCATGTGCCCCTGTGAGCCCTGCCCCCTCCCTGTGGCAGTGCCTGGTCAACCCAATAGGGTAATCTTTGCACCCCTTCATCACCACCCTTTCCCCCACGCCCACAGGCCCTTCATGAGAGGCGGCCAGGCTGCGCGAGTCAAGAGGCTAGTGGGCAGAGTTTCTGTGGGGGGAGGGAAGAGAAGGCGCTTGAATACTGGTGCAGCCGTTTATTTCCATCATGTATGGTGTCCGTGCCTGCCGCTGGATGCTGCTTCCATTCTGGGGTGCGGATTGGGGAGAGTCAGCCAGGGCATGGCAGTTCGGCAGATTGTCAAAGCCGCGGGGCTTGCTCGAGTGGTTTGTTCCTGGACCAAACTCTGCCACTAGTGCTCAATTGCCATACTTTCTGACGGGAAACACACCAGCATTCTTCCATGCGGTCCTCAAGCATGTCCCCATGCCTGTATTAAATATTTTATTACACTATTTGGGTCAGAATTTTTTCCCCCTGTTTTTTCCCTCTAAAAACTAGGTGTGTCTTATGGTCAGGTGCGTCTTATGGAGCGAAAAATACAGTATATACCATGTTTAGAAGAAGAAGATGATGATGTTTACACAGTTTATGCCTGGCAACTGATAGGAGTTTGGTGATACGGACGTGGGGGCTGCGGTTTTGTGTTCACTGGGGCATCATGTCCACAGAAAACCCAGAAATGACATCTGGTAGCTCTAGGAATTGCCAGAAACCCTATGGTAAAACCACAAAATTTCAGCTATTCCAAGAGCTACCAGATACCACTTCTGGACTTTCTGCAGAAATGACATTGCAGTGTACATGTCACCAATTTAAAAGTCTCCCGTTACTGCTCGGAGTGGTGGCAGACTACGAGGGCTGCCAGTGAAAGGCATCCTGCCGTAGCAGGAAGCCTGGCAACCCTATATATACATATAAAATGGCATATCCATGACCTGTCCGTGACATCCAATACCATTAATAAAGGGTACCATCAATTACAGCAACTGAACAAATAATAATGACAACGTAACAAAGCCAAAAGAAACCCAAAAGGCTAATCCCTAGGAACAGTGGCTGCGGTCACACACACTAAGTAATCCACTTTCAATCCACTTTCTAACTGGATTTTGCCAGTTCACACAGTAAAAAAATCCAATTGGAAAGTGCACTGAAAGTGGATTATTGAGAGTGTATGACCGCAGCTGAGTATCTGATCAACACTATTGCTATTTTTGGGTTTTTTCCCCAGTGGCTGCTGGTAATGTCCCGTGGGACCTCGCTGCTTTGCAGAAGCGGCCTTCTCCTCTGTAATTTTCAAAATCATGATTATTCACTCAACTGAAGAAAGCTTCAGTGGTTTTTGAAAAGGGCTCTGGACAGTAGAATTCCACAGGCAAGTTTGAAACAGTTACATTTAAAAAGATCTCCGGTGCCATGCACAGCAATGATTAGGGACGAGAGAATGCAGGAACTGTGTCAGGTTGAACCACTGAACTGGAGAGCCTTCAGATCAACATCTCTTGATTGACATTTGGGCTTGCTTTTGCGACACTGCTGAGATTAAAGATCAGGCTGCTTCGATATTGTGCTAGTGGAGAAATCATGGCCTGCTGGTTCATACAATGCTGATCACAGTGATAGTGTGATCACACAATGAAATTGACATTTTAGCATGGCCTCTGTGGTGCTGCTACTGATTCCTCAAATGATGTGCCGAGTACATGCTATGAAGTGCACTGGAAACCATCCTCTTCCAATTCCGCATGAATGGTACCAACCAGGTGAAATCCTCATTGGAGGCATTTTGACTCATGTCTCTTACATTTTCCCCGATATTTCCTTTGAGAAACATCCTTCTCAGGAGCAGATTAAAGTTCCGCTGTAAGGAGTTATTAGACATGAACTATGCTTTGATTTGACTGACTTGTGTTTTATTCTCACCCTTTCCACCATTCAGGCATTGAACTTAGCTTTTCCAGTGAAAGGGCTTGTGTTTTATTCTCACCCTTTCCACCATTCAGGCATTGAACTTAGCTTTTCCACTGAAAGGGCTAGTTCAGGGATTGTGAGAATGGACAAAAGTTCCATAGGATAGGGGTTGCAGTGAAGAGAGAATTGGAGCCAAGGTTGAGCAGAAATGCTGGTGGGATCCACTACCATGTCAGCAAACATTAAAAAAAATACTTGAGCTGGAATACCCCATCTGCATTTCTAAGTCCATTCTGCCACCATGGGGTTTTGCTATGTTGTTTACTCCTCCTTACCTTGCGTTCTTGAACTAGGGTATATAACCCAAATATGTTGACACTGTGATAAAATTGTTGCATGCACTACACAATTCTCCCATGAAAGAACATCTAATTTTGTTTGCAGAGTGGTGACCAAGTTCCATCAGCACATCCTCTCTTTGGTGTTTGCAATCCATGAAATCAATGAGAATCCCAAGATCTTGCCCAACATTACTCTTGGGTTCCACATCTTTGACAGCTATTGTGATGCAAGGATGACCTATCGGACTACTCTGGGTCTGCTCTTCACATCTCATAGGTTTACCCCTAACTACAAATGCAGTATCTGGAAAAATCTAATAGGAGTAATTGGAGGACTTGATTTTGATATCTCCTCCCGCATGGCAGACATCTTGTATCTTTACAAGATTCCTCAGGTAGGATCCATGAGTCCATGGAAATTTCCCCTTGTAGAAGATGGTAACTCACATTTGAATTGGTGTCTGGTAGCAACTTTATGATTCTAAAATAGAAAGAGTTATGACAAAAGGAAAGACACAGATATGTGTACAGTTGCATGGAGGTGAAGAGTACCTACAGGCAGGTAATGCATGTAAACAAACATTAGAAGGATTATCCTAATAATCACTGTTGTGGGAGGAGGAAAATACATCAAGAAGGAATCCTGGTTGGAGATGGAAGTCACAGAAAACTGCTTTGCTCCTATTTTGCCCCATCCCCAGGTAAAAGACATCCAGGGCAGGGTGGGGTTTCTTTTTATGCCGTCTGCCTCAGAGACTACTTGGTATGCTCAAGGAGGTCTTCTTTATCTTTTAAAAGGGGATAATTATAAATGTACGTGGGCAAAACATATAGATAACAAGCTGGAGTGGATTGGTCTCGCCCCTACGGTGCTTAATAATTTAAATTATCAAGAAGCACTAAATCTGATGAGATTGAGGGTGACAAACATTGACCGACTCAGGACTTCAATTCGTGCTAGGCGAGTATGCTCCAACTCTGCCTTAGGGATTGTTCCACCTAAGAAAACTCCCTCATATATGAGCTTCCTTACATCCCCCAGATCTAGATATGTCTTCACGCTTGCAAGGTTGAATGTTTTTCCAACTGTAGAGCTAAGTGGCCGTTTTGCTAAAATACAGTACTCAAATAGATTGTGTGATTGTGGATCAGGTGCAATAGAGACCTTAGATCATCTCATGTTATTTTGCCACCAATGGATTGACCCCAGATCCTGCTGGATTACTCCTATTTTACAAAGATATCACCTCCCTATGGAACCCTGGGTGATAACCATACTATTAGCTGATAAGGACCCTGAAACGACTCGCTTGGTGGCAAAATGTCTTTCGATAGTGCTATTTTTAAAGCGGCTTTGAAATGTTATAAGTACCTTTTGTATACAATTTTAAAATTTTAAACTAATTTCCATAATATCATGGGATTTTATAGAATTAATTGAAGTTTATAAAATGTGGTCTGATATTACTGATCGAGAGCATGTTTACTAGCTTTTATTGTAAAGACGTTCTGTCTAAATTTCTTGTAATTATATGTAATGCATTTTATAGTTGCTGTTTGCATGTTTGGCTTAAGACCTCGGGTCAATGAAGCTAATAAATGAAATGGAAAAATGGACTTGGAGTGCAGGGTCCCAAGGAATATGGTGAATGTTTTATGATTTGTCCATGTGGTTCACTCTCACCACATGAATTGAAAATCCTCAGATTAGGGTGGACATGGAAAATGGCCTTCAGAAGAAGGGTAAATAAGATGCATGGTACTTTCTGCTTGAAAGACCAGAGTAGGAAAGGAGTGGAGACGAGTTTGAGGCCACAGAAAAAAGAGATGATGCAGAAAGTGTCTTCTGCTGCCAAAGTAAGAAATCCCCCAATGATGGTGCCAAGATTTGCCTTCCTCATAGGAACTGGAGTGCTCATTTTGGCTACTGCTCTATTAAGCTGCATGCTTGGCTGGAGACTGTAACTCAGCAGGGAAACTTGGCATCTCCAGAAGCTTCACTGGGTAGAACAGCTCATTTTTCCAGAGTGAATTAAGAGGACATGATCTTTGGTAGAGATAGAATTTTTCCCTCTCTTAAAATACACAGGTAGCTTGTTCATTCATCTCACCTCTTTGTGCTCTTCCATTGATGGAAGAGTGTTCCATTGGTGGAAGGAGTCACCTGGTAATGGAAGATGGATCCATCCACTGGAAAACAGCAGTGGTTCCAATCCAATGGATACAATCCAACATAAATTTCATAAACATAAATTTCATAAAACATAAATTTCAACATAAATTTCAACATAAAATCCAACATAAATAAAGACCCATACATTTCCAGTGACCTCATACATACTTAACTCTGTGTTCCCTGGTTACTGTTATGACGATCTCATTATTCTCAGATGCTCCTATTATTCACTAAAACACCAACTTTCCCCTGTTTTCTTTTTTAAGCTTTCCTATGGCTCATTTGAAACAAGAGTAAGCGCTAACACCCATTTCCCCGCCTTTTACTCTATGGTCCCCAATGAAGCCCTTCAGTATGAAGGAATTGTCCAGTTACTTCTGCATTTCAGATGGAAATGGGTGGGGCTCATGACTATGGATGATGACAGTGGAGAATATTTCTTCAGAATGCTGGAGGCAATGCTTTCTCAGAAAGGAGTCTGTTTGGCCTTCAGAGAAACAGTGCCCAAAAATATGCGCGTACACCGCATAGCCGATGTTATTGAGGGCATGATGAGCAACATTCCAGTTGTGATGGAAAGCAAAGTGAATGTGTTTGTTGTGTACGGAGAAACGGCAGCCATTACATGGTTGGCGACCATTATATGGGTAACAACACTGGTGATCCCTATGACAGACTTCAGCTATAAGGGAACAATCTCTGCAGGGAAGGTGTGGGTTACAACAGCCCAGATCGATTTCACATTCAGTCACTTTCAAAAGGACTGGGACATCCAAATGTTCCACGGTTCTATTTCCTTCACACCTCGCTCAAATGAGCCCCCCGGCTTTCAAGACTTTCTTCACCTTCCAGAATGCACTGGGGCAAAAGGAAATGGTTTTTTCAAAGATTTCTGGGAGCAAGCTTTTGACTGCTCATTAGTTTCAACCTCTGTGGTGCCAACAGAAGGCAATAAAAGGTGTACCAGGGAAGAGAGGTTGGAAAGTCTTCCGGGTCCTTTTTTTGAAATGAGCATGACCAGCCATAGCTACAGCATTTATACCTCTGTCTATGCTGTAGCACATGTGTTGCATACCATGTACTCATCTCGATCCAAGCACAGAGCACTGAAAGGAGGAGGCAGACTGGAAGCTATGAAAGTAGAACCCTGGCAGGTAATCCATCCCCACTGAGAAAGTAGTGCCCTAGATACCAAATGGTGGTTTGACCTACAGTGGTCATGGCCCACCAAGTGTCTACAAAGTGTTGGCACCCACCTTTTGTCCCTTGTCCTATCTGCTCAGACTCCTTTGTGTTCCTTGTAGTACTAATGCCATGAAACTAACTTGCTTATAGCCACCTATTCTTCCATGAATCATTCTTTCAGCTGTCAAACAAGCCAAGAAAGTTATGCTCTTTCACACTTTGCCATTCTCTTCCTGTCGCTGTTCCTAAAGCAGGGTGTTCTCTGTTCTCATGACTTTGCAGTTGCAAAATAGTCAAATTCATAAAGCAATTTTGCACCTGAAATAAAAAGAGCTAGGAAACTCTTTTGAAACATTTCAACAACAACAAAAATCCCAACAACATTCATTTCTCTCCATATAGCTCCACTCCTTTCTTCGGAGGACCTCATTCAACACCAGCTCTCGAGATAAAGTTACCTTTAATGATCATGGAGAATTAGAAGCTGGGTTTCATGTTACAAACTTGGTCACCTTCCCAAATAACTCCTATGTTAGAGTCCAAGTGGGAAGGCTGGATCCTCAGGCTCCTCCAGGTCAAGAGCTGATCATCGAAGACAGCAAAATTGAGTGGCACAAAAACTTGACACAGGTGAGGAGAATACTCAGTGCACTATTTCTTCAGCAATCGACAGGTGATACATTTAAGGCAAAAGGAGCAGAAGACTTTCTTCATGCAATGCATCATAAGCCTCCCAACAATTATTGGAAGGGTGTGTTGTGTTTGGAAAGTATCTCTCATGTTTTGGGTCTTAATGGCGCCGTTTCATCACTCCAAAGGCTATGCCAGGTATTATGGGATTCTTGCAGACAAAAAACTAAAAACATATAGGATGGGAAAACAGTGAGGAGAATTGCAGAAGATTGCCCTTCCTTCTTCTTGCACCAACAGAAAAACTAGTACGATCCAACAAAAGAACTTAATAAGAGCCTTGCTGGATCTTCAGACTTGTGGTCCCTCTAGTCCAGCATCTTGTTTCACACAGAAGGCCATCAGCTGCCCTAGAGAGCCAGCAAACAGGACACAGAGACCAAGGCCTTCTCCTGATGTTGCTTCCTAGCACTGCTTTTAACAGGTGTGGAGGTTCCCTTTGGTCATCTGGGCACAAGAACATGAGAAGGCCAACAGTATAGTCCTAAGCAGAATTGCAACCTTCTAAGCCCATTGACTGGGGCTGCGGTGGCTCAGAGGTTAAGACGCTGAAGCTGCAGACTGGAAGGTTGGTAGTTCAGCAATTCAAGACCCTAGTGCCACATGATGGAGTGAGCTCAGGCTTCCCAAGTACTTATCGTGATTCGGCGGGGGACACAGATGTCTTCGCAGGATCATTCCTGTGGGGACAACAGACGTGCCACACCATGCCATCGCCAGGAAGTGACGCTGGGTGACGCTCTGGCAATAGGGCTGGAAACTCGATGGTACAATCAAGTTTTCAGCCCCATTGCCAGAGCGTCGCCCAGGGTCACTTCCTGGTGACGGCATGGTGCATTACAGGGAGGAATGGTCCAGTCGGGGAGCATGTTTCCCCCACCGGATCGCAGTAAGTACTTGGGAACCCTAAGTGAGCTCCTGTCTCTGGCCCCAGCTCCTGCCAACCTAGCAGTTCAAAAGCAAGAAACTGCAGGTAGATAAATAGGTACCACTTTGGTGGGAAGGTAACAGCATTCCGTGCTGTTTAGTCATGCCAGCCACATGACCATGGAAACTTCTTCAGACACTGCTAACTCTTCAGCTTGGAAATGGAGATGAGTACCACCCACTAGAGTCAGATTCAACTGGCTTTTGGGCAAGGGAAACCTTTACCTTACCTTACTTGAAGCCCATTGAAGTCAATGGGCTTAGACGGGTAGAATTCTTTAGAATTGCACCACAAATGTCTTTTTACCATGTCAACCGTATTTATTTGTTTGTTTAAACATTTATGACCCCTGCCCTGTTCGCCAAGATGACTGGGACCCAAGGCTAGTGACAAACAATAAAATCAGCACAAGACAACAAAATGATAAAATCAACAGGATTTAAAGAATCAGCAGGCAAACTATAAAAACTTTGAAGAGAGACCTCTCTTGCAAAACACAGGTTCATACTAGGAGAAGTGCTTCTTTGGACATGAAAGCCCAAGTTGTGGAATATGGATTTATTAATGAAGACAGGTCATAATATCCAGTCATTTCTGACTACAGAGCGATGGTCTTCAACAGAATTTGAATAGTCTTCCTAGTCATAGCTGGCTTCTAAAATCTGAGGGTTCTCTCTGGCCACTAAGCTAGATGGACCTTCATCTGGCTGAGCATGCAGATTTTAATTTTTTTCAGTTTATATCATGCTTAGAATAGGAAGCATCCCGCCCTTGATTTTCAGGAGCCACACAGTTGTCCCCTTCTACATTTTTTCCAGTCGGCTCATAGGTTTTTATCATCACATCACAAATCTCCCCAGATATTTTCTCAAAATTCTTCCTTGACTGAAGGACAGGTGCCTCCCGTCTCTGTGTGCAATGACCACTGCCATCCAGGTTACAGCAAGAAAAAGAAGGAGGGTGAGAAATTTTGCTGCTACGAATGTGCTCCTTGTCCAGAAGAGATGATCTCAGACCAGCATGGTAAGAGACATACTGCTAAAAATATGAATCATTATGGGATACGGCCTTCAAGGTCAATATGAAAAATGAGATTAAAGAAGGTGTTTTGTTAGCATGCCTTTCTCCAGCTGTTGCTGGAATTCAGTTCTTTGGTGAAATAACAGGATATTTCAGAAATATGTTATTGGAAGATAGATGATACCTACAAGACTCCCCCCTCCATCATGGGAACCCTGCATGGGTATTAATGCTTAAAGACCTTCTGGCTAGACTGCCAGCGGTCTAGATAAAATATCCAGCTTGATATTAAATGGGGCCCCATGAAATTGGCAGAAATTCTCCTGGACACTCTAAAAGAAGAGTAGCCAACCTGCTGGAATGCTCTGTGACCTTGGGTCACTCATATTGATAAAAGACCCTTTGTGTAGTAATGGGGGGGCTATTTTATTTTTTAGTTGTTTATCATTTGTAGTTCCTTGCAGAAGCCAGTGCTTAGCTTACATTCTTGAGCTGGAGCAGTGCTAATAAGGCCACCTGTAGACCATTAGCTCATGGTCGCCTAGCACTGACTCCATGAAGACTTGTTTTTTTGGAATGACCTTGGACAGCTGAGGCTGGTTGGGCTGCCCATGCAACTGCCGAGCATGTGGATCTCAATCAGCTCCACCTTCAATTAACTCTGCCCAATATTCATTTACATGTCAGACTCTCTGACCAGGATCGGGCTCAGGTGAATCTGGTTGCAAGGTCCAATTAGTGCCTGTGACCAGGTGTTCCAAGAGGAAGTTAAAAATGAAGGCTTTTCTTACCTTCTTTATCAAACGTTGGACTTGGAGCTAAGTATGCTACAGGGTGCTAATGTTTTTCCATTGGGGTGGAACCCTGAACCTCTGCTAGAGGAATTAGGATTTGTGATCTGCCTTGCTGGACTGCTGAAAGCAGATTGTTTCTTTATGCTGCAAGAAATGCTGTGGACACTGGTGTGGTAATATCCAAGTTAACTAGCTAGAGATATTAAAAAAAATTTTTGTTTTATGCACAGTGTGTTGGTATTGCCTTGCACCTCAAGAATAAAATGTTTAGTTACATACCGGTGTGGTGTGTTTCAGTCTGAGGGTTTGCAGAAGCTTTTTGTAGTTGCCTCTGTGGCCCTACCAATAGTAATTGTGTGGAACTCCTGACTCTGGAGAGAGTTTGGGTTTCTGCGCAAAGTCCTAAAGGAAGCATGGTTGACCTGTGCTTTGCGGTCCTGGACGAAGCAGGTCTGGTGGCAGCCTATCGTGGATAAGGAGCAAGAAAAACTTGACTCCTGATTTTGTTACCTTTAGTCAGAGTGCCCTGCCTGTCACTCCTCCAGCCCCAGGGCTATTTTTGGGCAGGAATTACGGCGTTCCGGCTGGCTCCCGAGTTGGCCATGCCCAGTAGGAACTCATTAGCATAACAGGCCACACCCAGCAGTAGAAACTCATTAGAATTGGCTACATTAGGGGTGTATGGCCTAACATGCAAAGGAGTTCCTGCTACAAAAAAGCCCTGGGTTTTGACAACAAACAAGGTAAATAGAATAAGAAGCAAAAGGTGGGTGTGGCTGGATAACCACACTTCTGGTAACATGGGGGTGCGGCCTAATGTGCTAATGAGCTGTGCTGTCAGGGGTGTGGCCCAATATGCTAATGAGTTCCTGCTGTTGGGTGTGGCCTACTATGCTAATGAGTTCCTGCTGGGCTTTTTCTACAAAAAGAGCCCTGTAGGACCAGCCCAATCTCCTGCCAGGTGGCAATGGAGTGGTTGAGGTCTGGGGTGGTACTGCTTGGCCGTGGCACTACACTTTGTCTCATGCCTCTAGAGCTCCCTCACTCTCTGGCTATGAATTATTGACTTAGGCTTGCTGGACAATAACTGAGGCTCCTGACTTTGCCAGAACCCCTCCACTCCCCAACTTGATCTTGTCCAGACCTGCCCCGCCCCGCCATTGTCAGTGTAAGTGCTTCTCACTGACATCCCAAGTTCCTTTTCATAACTCAGTTACTCAGTCATCTAAGCTAAGCTTCCCATGTAGGGCAACTTCAGCAGTTATTTGCAAGCTCTGTAAGAGAGTTCAAGTTTCAACCCGAAATGCAAACCCACCCCGGCAAAGCCACTGCCTGTCTGCTGATAAAATTAAAGGAGCATACCTTAGTTCTTGGTTTCTGGTTCCTACCCTTTGCCCCAGTTGCATGGTTCATCTAACTTCCGTCTTCTTGCTGAAGTCACTGAACCTCCCCAACCTTGGGCCTTACCTCTCATACCTTGTAACTGGTCTCACACTCAATACCACCTCCCCCAGCTTACTAATTGGCTCTCCTCCTGGACTCTTGGATCTTTATTTCCTTTCACTTCTGGAATATTTGCCGCTATGGACTATGCTTTGCTGGATAGCTTCCCTTCCCTCTGGATCAGGCATTTCTTTGGCACGCTTCTATTTTTCTGCTAGCTTACTTTCCCCCTCAAATTTCCCTCCAATAGACAGAAACTCAAAGGCAGGTAGGCTAATGAAGGTTTATTTGTATGCTGCATATATCTTTGTTTGCAATCACTTGACTGTATCATTTTTGCCATTTCCTTCCTAGATCTGTACTCTGGTTAGGACAATTTTTTTTTTAATTCTTTTTCTTCAGTGAGTTGTTTTTCTTCTGAATGTTGTTCTGAGGCTAGGCCCTGGTATACACTGGACAGTTCAGCTCTGATTTAAATAATAGCCATGGAGCCACATTTGGCCCAACATGCAAAGGGAATACTTTGAGCATTTTGAGCCCCACACGTGCATCCCTATTTGGGTAACAGAAAGTGCATTGTATGCCTGACACCAGACTGTTGAAACAAGTCCTGGGATAATGCCAACAAGTTCTAATTATGTAACTGAGCAATGAACAAGATGTTGACATTGTTGTTCAGGAATCAAGATGGTACTAGAGGGGGAAAGTGTTGAGTGTCTGTCCTTGAACAAGGAAAATACTAATTTCAGAGAAGGTGAGAAGCCTCAGTGGTCACAAATGTTTGCATCAAACAACTCTCTTTCTTAATTTAAGTCTATAGGGAGACTCCTTTCTACAGGTGACATTCTATAATTTCCAACAGTATTCATGTCATTTTATTGTACATAGCAAAGATTAGACCCTGACAGCCCAGGCTAGGCCTGTCTTGTCAAATCCTGGAAGGTAAGCAGGGTCAGACCACTGGATTGTTGAACAGAATTCTACTGGTCCTCATATAATCATACATTTCTTTTTAGACATGGATTACTGTGTCAGGTGCCCAGAAGATCGCTATCCAAATAATGTCCAAGATCAATGCATTCCTAGGACCATAAGTTTCCTGTCTTTAGAAGAGCCTTTGGGCATCATTTTAGCTCTCTTGACTCTTTCCTTTTTTATGATCACAGTTCTGGTGCTCGGAATCTTCATCAAGCACCAGGACACTCCCATTGTCAAAGCCAATAACCAGAGCCTCACCTACAGTCTTCTTGTCTCCCTCCTTCTTTGCTTCCTTTGCTCCTTGCTGTTCATTGGACAGCCAAATAAAATGACCTGCCTTCTCCGACAAACAGCTTTTGGCACCATCTTCTCAGTTGCTGTATCATCTGTCTTGGTCAAAACTATCACAGTGGTGGCAGCTTTCATGGTGTCCAAGCCAGGAAATAATTTCCGGAAATGGATGGGGAAAAGGTTTGCACTTTCTGCAGTCACTTCCTTCTCTCTTGTTCAAGTGGGCATCTGTGCTCTATGGCTGGGAACTTCTCCTCCATTTCCTGATCTGGACATGCATTCATTGAGCAGAGAAATCATAGTGCAATGCAATGAAGGTTCAGTGATATTGTTTTACTGTATCTTGGGTTATCTGGGCTTTCTGGCCACCATCAGCTTCACTGTGGCTTTCCTAGCCAGGAAATTACCTGACAGTTTCAATGAAGCCAAGTTCATCAGTTTCAGCATGTTGGTCTTTTGCAGTGTTTGGGTGTCCTTCATTCCAACCTACCTGAGCACAAGAGGAAAAGAGATGGTGGCTGTGGAGATCTTCTCCATCTTGGCTTCCAGCGCTGGGTTACTGAGTTGCATCTTTTTCCCAAAATGCTTCATTATTCTGTTGAGGCCTAATATGAACAAAAGGGAACAGCTAATAAGGAGAAAGCAGTAAAAGTATTGGTAGCTCAATTTATTTTTAATTTGGATTCCTCAGAGGAGTCTATGGAACAAGTCACTTGTCTTGTGCAATGACTGAATTTGGTTATTCAGTTAAAAAAAACCAATGAAATATGAAATTCTGAGGTGTGTGCAGAATGAAACCTTTGATGTTTATAACAAATGAAAAAGTCCTTTGATTATTTTGTATTTAAGATGGATATTCTTTCACTGATACAAAGATATTAGATGTCCAAAATAATGCACCTGATGAATACTTTTCTATGTATTCTAAACCAGCATGCAATTGTACATTATTTTGTCTCTCCAACATACCAAAAGTAACAGCCAATTACTAATAAAATGGATTAATTTATATAATTAGTGGTACATTTGTTAATCTGAGCATAGAGGTCTCACAATTTCAAAGAGCTCACTTTTTAATAAAGGGTTTTCCCTTGATTTTTGAGCAAATCATGCTTCAATTTCAGATATACAGTTTCTCCCAAATGTTCAGAAAGAACATGGATCAATGGATTAAATCAATGGATTGATCTAATTATTTGGTGGTGTTAATGATGGAGGCTTCCTTGGGTAGAAGAGGATATTCTAAGGGTGGTAGGCTCATTGCAGCAGAGTGGAACAGAACCATTCGAACCAACACATCAGCTCTTGAAGTTCCATGTCTCCCCAAAATGTTGAGGTCTAGTGCTGCAATCCTAGCAAATATTGTGTTTAAAAATTGAACCTGGATTGTTCACAACGCCCATTTTCTGCCAAACTGAGCATCCAGTATTCTTGCATGAATAATCCCCCCCCCCATTTTAAAACAGAAAACACCTTGTGTGCATTTGTTTCTCTGCAACGGAGAATGTTCCAACATAAAGACAGCCAACTTATCACCACTGTGGATGCATGCTCATAACTGAATATATTGCTAGGGTTGAATCCTGACATTCCAGTCATGTTAAGGAACCCATGCAAACTGTAATTTCCATCAACTCAGGAAAGAAATTAAAGCTGAAAAGATGGGAATGAGTCATTTGCAGGAAAAGTTAGGTTCTGGTTGGGGCCTATCCCCTCTTTAGTAATGTATGTGCTTTCACATGTTACCCCTATGTCCCCTTGGAAACCATTTATGGCTCAGAGGAGGGACAGAATTGGTAGGGAAGGGAAGGCACATATGTGTGTATTTGCACTTGCATGTGCACATTTTGAGAGTCTCCTGTCAAATACTCAAACACTCACTGAACATTTTTGAGCACTCAGTACTGATAGAAAAATCCAAGGGATCTGGGGTCAGATGCAGGCAGGAACAGACTGGGAAGTTAAAATCAAGCTGAGCAACCCCTCCTGCTGAGCTACAAGCCAGTACCACAGGGCCTCTCAGCTCAGTGGGTCCAACAGGGGACATTAGCTCATCCACCGCATCATCCCTCAATCTGGAAGCAATGCAGGAGAAGAGAAAATCAAGCTGAGCAATCCCTCCTGCTGAGCTACAAGCCAGTACCACAGGGCCTCTCAGCTCAGTGGGTCCAACAGGGGACATTAGCTTATCCACCGCATCATCCCTCAAACTGGAAGCAATGCAGGAGAAAACAGCTTAAGGGCATGGCCAAAACGTTTGATTGGTGGGGCCTGGGAAAATTCAGGAGGCACCTTGGCTATGCCTGCTGCTCCTCTTGCAGCAGCAGAAGAAGCAGATCTGGCTCTGCTGCAACCTCTAGTCCTCTAGTCCTTTTGATTGGAGATAATTGATTCTTGGTTGCTTTTCTGTGTAAGCGGGGGGGGGGTCCTCCGACTCTCTCTCTCTTGTATTTTGCAATTTTATTTTATCTTTTGCTATTGTGTTTTATTTGCATTTTAAAGAACCTATTTATGAGACTGAAGCTTCCCTGACTGTGCCAGGGGTCATTTTGGAAACCCCACGTGCATCTTACATTTTAAAAATATTTTTGATTTTTTAAAATATTTGACCGAGGGGGCGGTGCTCATCTGTGGGAGGCACTGCCCCTAAATGACCCCCAGGGCTACGGGCCTGAGACAGTTGCTGATCTGACACCAACTGCCATGGCTGATGAGAGCAGCTATCCACCAGTAAATAAATACAGGGATATTTGTCATTCACAAATTCTAACCTAACCTATTTATCCTACGGAGGAAGATACCATCAGTGATGAATTTTACAGAAGGTTCCCCTCAGAGTCATACACCGTCTTGAATTTTGCAAGTGTTGCACTAGCTGGATTGGAACATGCTGTTCTCTAACTCATGGCGCTTGGCTACGATGTCCCAAGTCAGCTACGTCCCTGAGAAATTCTTTGCCAGCTCTGAATGTCAATTGAAGTTATGAACAAATGAAGTTCCATAATGACATCATTTCACAGAAACGTCACGCGAAGGAACAGAAGACTGAATGCGTTCCATTCACAGAAGGGGAAAGTCAAATCAGGACAGAGATGTTTAGATCAAAACAGCAGAAAAATTATAACCCATCTCGTAATCTTGGTGAACGCACATTTGAAGCATGCTAATAGACAGCCCTTCTGCCTGCAGCGAAACCCCACGTGCATCTTACATTTTAAAAATATTTTTGATTTTTTAAAATATTTGACCGAGGGGGCGGTGCTCATCTGTGGGAGGCACTGCCCCTAAATGACCCCCAGGGCTACGGGCCTGAGACAGTTGCTGATCTGACACCAACTGCCATGGCTGATGAGGGCAGCTATCCACCAGTAAATAAATACAGGGATATTTGTCATTCACAAATTCCAAACTAACCTATTTATCCTACTGGAAGAAGATACCATCAGTGCTGAATTTTACAGAAGGTTCCCCTCAGAGTCATATACAGTCTTGAATTTTGCAAGTGTTGCACTAGCTGGATTGGAATATGCTGTTCTCTAACTCATGGTGCTTGGCTACGATGTCCCAAGTCAGCTACGTCCCTGAGAAATTCTTTGCCAGCTCTGAATGTCAATTGTAGTTATGAACAAATGAAGTTCCATGATGACATCATTTCACAGAAACATCACGCGAAGAAACAGAAGACTGAATACGTTCCATTCACAGAAGGGGAAAGTCAAATCAGGACAGAGATGTTTAGATCAAAACAGCAGAAAAACTCAAACCCGTCTCTTAATCTTGGTGAACACACATTTGAAGTGTGCTAATAGACAGCCCTTCTGCCTGCACAAAGGGAAAGTAGGCTGCGGCTCACACGAGGGTAGCAAACTCTCGGTTGGGAAATTCCTGAAGTTTTGGAGCCTGGTGTGGGTGGGAAGGGTATAATGCCATAGAATCCACACTCTGAGACAGCCATTTTCACCAAGGGAACTGATCTTCGCAGTCTGGGCATCAGTTGTAATTCCCGAAGATCTCCAGGCCCCACCTGGAGATCAGCAGCTGAACACTTTGCTGAATGTTTTGTCTTGGCGGTACATTTGTAACACATGACTCTTAGTGAGAGCAATTCATTTCTGGGTTGTTGTTGTTTTAAAACTGGGAGCCTGTCTCCAGTAGACTACACACAGAGGGCAGCTGGGTTGTGGAGTGTTTCTTGTGCAAAGAGCTGCCCCCCCCCACTATGATCTGGATGGGGGAAACATGCTGAGTCATCTCAGCCAGCAACAAAAAGGAGATTGTCTGCAGTCTCGAATTTACTGGATGGGGCGGCTGCTAGACAGTTACCAGGAAGAAAGTTTGATACAATCTTCCTCTTCAGGGCTCTTATATTTTTGTGTGTCGTGAACGGGAGGGGGGAAAAATGATGATGAATCACTGAATGAGAGATCGCCTTCACTTCCTGGCTCCAGCTCCAACCCAGAACCAACCTCCCTCCACCAGTAAGTAGCATTCCTGAGACCATCGAAGGGAAGATGAGAAGCAGTCTGGCACCCCTCCGTCATGCCCAGGGTTACCATCAGCCTGGGGGGAACAGTTCTGCCACCTTAGCCGTTCTGCGAAGGAGATAGCTTAGACTTAGTTTTTTCACCCTGAATCTTTGGGGGAAGGTCCGGTCTAGAGGTCTGGCCTGTGATGTGGTCTGACCACTGCCTAGGGTTGCTTGGTTCCACTCCGGGCACTGGCAGGGGATGGGTGGGTAGGATTGCCAGATCCAGGTTGGGAAGCTCCTGGAGATTTGGGGATGGGGCCTGGGGAGGACAGGGACCTCAGTGGGGTACAATGCCATAGAGTCCACCTTTCAGAGCATCCAGAGGAACTGATGCCTGTAGTCTGGAGATGTGCTGGAATTCCAGGAGATCCCTAGGTCCCACCTGGAGGCTGGCATCCCTATGGACTGCCTCCTCAAGGCATGGTTGAACCTGGCACCAGTGGTGTGGCAGGAGGTAAGGGTTGGTTAAAATGGTCCACCTGAAGGGACTAATGGATCCAGCTGGTTTTCAGAATGTCCTCTTGGCAGCTGTTGAGGCTAAGGCTGCCGAGTCCCCAGTCAGGGTGGGAGAACACCCTCTCCTCACCCCCATTGCCCGCTTGAGCAGCAATGGGAGAATTAAAAAACAAAGAGTGACACCAGCTGTGATGTCCTGTCACCAGAAGTGACATGGGGTAGCTCTAGGAATCATTAAGTCTCAGAGAGAAAGTAAGATCTGGCTGAGTGTGTTTCTCCTCTGCCTACAGGTACTTAAGGACCTGATGTGCCCAGAGGCATATCTAGCAGGAGTGCAAACTGAAGGGATCTTGACTTCTTGCCTGGGGAGAGTCAAAGCCAAGAGGTAGAAGGGAGATCTGCTGTGAGAGAAAGAGTTAGAAAGAGAGAGGAAGACCTCCTTTGTTCCCTCCTTCTCCAGTTTGTTTCCATTTTTCCATGATAAACCACTTTGAGAAGAAAAGTGGGATATAAATAATAAAATAAATAATAAGGAAATTATTTTAGCCTGTCTTTGGGAGAGCAGGTGGCATGGTATATAACTCAACCTTGTCATATCTCAGAAGGTAAGCAGGTACTTGGCTGGGAGTCCACCAAGGAAGGGGCTGCAGAGGAAGGCGATGGCAAGCCACCTCAGCTTCTCACCTGCCTTGAAAGCCCCTTGCTGGGGTTGCCTTGAGTTGGTTGCAATTTGACAGCATTGACATGCCCACGTAGTCAGAATTCAGCTCAAGAAGCTAGCGGCTGTTGCAAACTTTTGGCATGTTTGAATTTCGAGCTGCAGTTGGGCTGATCAAGATACACCCGAAACGACGAGCCTTCAGTGGTGGGTCTCATGGCAGTTTCCTGTTTCTCATGATCTTCCTCATCAAAACTTTATTTAACATTTTTAGTGAGGATTGTCCCCAGACTATTAGCACTTTGGGCAGTTCTACCCTAACTTCAAAGTTAGCCAGGGTTTCTCGCCAGCAGCTTTCTTTATTCCAGCCTGCACACACAGAGACAAAAAGTTCTGAGAATTGCCAGGCCTCATCTACTGACCCCCTCTCCCTTGTACACCTCAAGTAAATAAAATAAGCTTCAGCTGATGCTCTCCCCCACAGTGCACCTGGACCTTCAGACCACTATTTTCAGGAAGGGTGTCTGTGACGACCTCTTCTCTGGGGAGGTCTGGTTTTACTTTAATGTTTATTTTCTGTGCTTACAAATTGGGTAGTTCTAGCTGCCACCAGGAATTTTAATAAATTCCAATTGTTCTCTTTGCTTCTGGGGTTGGTATTGTAGCACGGGGTCTAGGCCTTTCGAGGAACTATGTGTTTCCAGAGGAATAATGGATCAGGCTTCTGGGATAAACTTAAATAAAAAGGATTTATTTGAAGAGGAACAAAACTAGAGGTTGGTTATTATGTAACTGACTGAGAATACGGTTCTTGTAACTATATTTGTCAACTGTATCACACACACTGTGAGTTTTAGTGCTGACAGGAATCTCTTTACTTAGGCAACCACACAGTTTAATCTCTGGGTAAATTTAACTTCTTCAAGAACTTTAAAGATTCACTATTTAAGACATATGCTGAGCTCTCTCTCTCAGATATCACACAGAACAAAATCTCTCACAGAGACCTCAGGACAAAACTCATATTAACTGCTTTTACACAGCTCTCTCTGCTCTGACTAACTCCTCAACTGTTTCACTCAACTGTCATACCTAACAGACACACCAGATAGACATTCCAATCATCCACACAGCATCCATTCCAAAACCCCTCCCCCTCTCTGTCACTCACCAATCATATCCCTTGCTTGTCCAGCATTCTAGATTCCTCACACAGCTATGCCAACCAAACTTTTAAACACACACACACACACACAGTAAAACATGGAATCGTTACAGTGTCTGAAGAACCAAGACAAATTGAGGTGATGAGAGATGACGTTCTTGACTTTTTAAAAGTTTCCAGGTCCTGATGGCATCAACCCAAGAGCTTTTAGGGAACTCAAATGTGAGACTGCTAATCTACTAACCCTTATATGGAACTTGTCAGTAAAACCAGCAATGGTAGCAAAGGACTGGACTGTAGGAAAGTTACGGTGATGTTTAAAAAGGGGAACCATGGAATTACAGGTACCCTAATGTCCATCCCAAGCAAAATGAGTAGAAACTGTAATCAAAGATAGATGAAGTGGTGGATGCTCCTTCGCTGGACGTTTTCAAGCGGAGGCTAGACGACCATCTTTCAGGTATGTTGTAGGGCTATCTTTTGGCTATGCTCCTGCAGAGTGCAGGGGGTTGGACTAGATGACCTGCAAGATCCCTTCCAACTCTAACATTCTACGATAAGTATTAGGGGAAAGCCTCCTGAGGTGAAATCAGCATGGTTTCTGCAAAGGGAAGTCCTGCCTCACCAGCCTTTTGGAGTCCTTTGAGAAAGTAAACCAGCATATAGGCAATGGTGACCCAACAGATTTTTCAGTTTAGAAAAACAGACACGTAAGGAAGGGCAAGATAGACCCTTACAAAATGATGCTTGAGGTAGAGAAATTAGACAATGAGACCTTTTCCTCCTCCTCCCAATATTAGGACTCAAGGACATCCAATGAAGTTGGTGGACAGTGGCTTCAGGACAGGCAAAAGGAAGTACTTCTTTACTCACTGAGTGATTTAAATGTGGAATTCACTGTCAGAGGAGATAGTGATGGCCAGATGCATAAATGGTTTTAAAAGGGGATTAGACAGTTTAATGGAGGATAGGTCTATCAGTCCATCACCATGGCTACTTGCCATGGTGACTAAAGAGAACCTCCACATTCACAAGCAGCAAGCCTCTGAATAGCAGTGCCAGAAGTCAACATCAGGGGAAGGCCTTGGCCTCTCTGCCCTGTTGTTGGCCCTGCAGAGTAACAGGCTGGCCATTGTGTCAGACAGGATGTTAAAGTAGACGTACCACTGGTCTGATCCAGCAAGGCTCTTCTTATGTTCTTATGCCACTATTTATTGTATTTATTTATCTACTGCATTGTTTCTACTTCTTTAATTTCACTTTTTTGCATTGCTTATAAGATATTTTGTCTGAGAGTTTTTTTCATTGTCTCTAAATGTTATGATCCTAGTCGGATTGCATTGCATGTTGGATTTCTCATACTAATTGACTGCATTGTCCTCCACTATGTAATCTACATTGGGTCTCAGCAAGAAAGGCAAGCAACGAATGAATGAATTATACATTATGATCAGGCTCCAAAGATTCTGTTCCACTACTGCTCAAATTTCCCCCAGTGCAAGAAGCATTCCACTAATGGAACATGCCTCCTTCACCAGAGGAAGGCTACAGAGCAAAGCTTCTGAATCAATAGCAATGTATAACACTGATTTGTTAAAGTACAAACAACACTGAAGTATGCATATATCTGATAGGAATAATTCAGGGCAGAGACATGACAAATGGTTTGAAATAAAGAATCGTGGGTTGGATCCAACCAGCTTTGTCACTCAGTCTTACCTAATTACAGCAGCCCCCATCCCACCCGACTGTTGTATGTGCAGGTCCCATGACTGCTAGCATATAACTTTGGGTAGCCCAAAGGGACTCTTCCTTGCTTTCTCACCTGCAGAAAATCTGGTGCAATCCAGTCCCATGCCCTGAATTCCCTGAAAAGAGAAGCAACATAGAAATGAAATGAGGTTTTCCGATCAAAACCAATAAAGGATGAGAAATTCCAAAATCAGCCAAAGCACATTCAAGGACACTGTAAATTCTGAGAGCAAACAATTTTTAAAGGTGGCTTGCTCCCCCGCCCTTCTGTTAACAACTGAAATGTATTTCTGTGCTTCTGTTCTGTTTTGAATATGCACCTGTGCTTTACAATAACGGATGGGTGAATCAATTATTCCTGGGGATTTGTCTCGTGCTGTGTGATCTGCCTTCAGTTTCAGCGAGAAAGGTGGACTGTAAATGATGTAAATAATTACTTCCAGTTTTACTGGTTTGGAAACATGATAAGGATTTGACAATTGCATCCCAGTTGTGGCATCTTACTGCAAGTATTGTTGCATGTGTGTGTGTGTGTGTGTGTGTGTGTGCGTGCGCTAATTTTAAGGGTTGTTTGAACCACTCTGACCCCATATTTTCTGCTGGCGTGTGTGATCTGCATAAACAAAGTTCTGAATTTCAGATACTTGAGAACAGAGTAGTGTCATAAAAGAATATATTGATTATACAACAGCAATTATGGGATATTCGTGGGGATTTGTCTTGTGCTGTGTGAACTGCCTTCAGTTTCAGCGAGAAAGGTGGACTGTAAATGATGTAAATAATTACTTCCAGTTTTACTGGTTTGGAAACATGATAAGGATTTGACAATTGCATCCCAGTTGTGGCATCTTACTGCAAGTATTGTTGCATATATATGTGTGTGTGTGTATGTGTGTGTGTGTGTATGTGTGTGTGTGCTAATTTTAAGAATTGTTTGAACAACTCTGCCCCCATATTTTCTGCTGGAGCAAAAGGAGACCAGATAGGTGTGTGATCTGCATAAATAAAGTTCTGAATTTCAGATACCTGAGAACAGAATACTGTCATAAAAGAATATATTGATTATACAACAGCAATTATGGGATAACTTTCCACCTTAAAGACCTAAACGGTCGGCTATATATTAAATCGTGACAAATATATAATAAGCTTTTGTTGGTAATCATTACATTATCAACATCAGTATTCCAAAAAAGATTGACAGTATTTGGAACAACATGGAAGTTTTGAAGTTGTGGCCTTCAGGTGATTTTTGATGGTTTCTAGATCAAACATCAAAAATTGGGGGCTGTGACCAGAGTTTCCTCTAAGCTGAGTTAGTGTGAGCTAGCTCACAGTTTTTTAGCCTCCAGGTCACAGATTTTTGTCTTAGCTCAGGAAGGATGGCTCCAGAGCAAACTAATTTATGCAGTAGCCAAATTGCTTGCTCACAACTTTAATGCCACTAGCTCACAAAGGAGATTTTTTGCTCACAAAACTCCACAGCTTAGAGGGCGTATTGACTGTGACTAGTTTGTTCTTCTCAATCTCAGCTGATTCCTGCCCTCACTGAAGCCCCCATTCCACATGGCTTTTGTCCACATGGTTTTCATGACCTGTGGCTTACTCTTCCTGGTGGTCCAAAGATCCCTCTCTTTTGCCAATTCTAGATTTTGCCTAAGCAGATATTCAAAGGAAATCCTTATAAACTTGTTAGGGACAGGCACAACAATTTGTTTCGGATTGTTTTGAGATTGATTTATCCCCCCCACCTCTAAGACAAGATACCCTCAAAGAGGAGGCCCAGTTTCCAGTCATAACCTACTCCAACTCAGAAAATTTGGACAGCCCAGTGAAAATGGGAAAGGCAAGGGTGCAATAGCAGAACATCTGTTTGGCACGCAGAAAGAAAAAAGTTTTGCTCACTGGCTTCTCCACTTAAAATGTACAAAAAAAAAACACCTAGCAACCGGGAAGAGGGTTGGGGGCAGGAACAAGGGAACACATATTACTTATGTCACTGTTGGGTACAATCTGGAAGTGACAATGGGTAGCTCTAAGAATCTCTGGAAGCTCTATGGTAAAGCCATTATGTTCCTGGCTATTCCTAGAGCTACCCATTGTCACTTCCGTGTTGCATTTGAAGTTGCGGTGGCTCAAGTGGTTAAGACGCTGAACTGCAGGCTGTGGAAGGTCAGTAGTTCAGCGGTTCAAGACCGGGGTGCCGCAAGACAGGGTGAGCTCCTGTCTCTAGTTCCAGCTCCTGCCAACCTAGCAGTTCGAAAGCAAGAAATTGCAAGTAGATAAATAGGGACCACTTCGGTGGGAAGGTAACAGCGTTCCGTGCGCCTTGGTGTTTAGTCATGCCGGCCACATGACCACGGAAACGTCTTCGGACAGCGCTGGCTCTTCGGCTTTGAAACGGAGATGAGCACCGCAACCCTAGAGTCGGATTCGACTGGCTTTCGAGCAAGGGAACCTTTACCTTTACCTTTACCAACACAAAGGATACCGGCAGGTTTTCTTTTTTCTCCTGACACCACTTGGAGTGGTGGCAGGTGATGGCGGCAATTGGCAGGAGGCCTGGCAACTTTGATGCCCTCCACCTCTGCCCAGGACCCAAGAGCTCCTGCGAGTCAGAGGAGACAATACTGAGCTTGGTAGACCAAGGGCCTGACTCCATATAAGAAGAAGAAGAGAAGAGATTGGATTGGATTTATACCCCACCCTTCACTACCCAAAGGTGTCCCAGAGCGGCTTACAAACTCCTTTCCCTTCCCCTCCCCACAACAGACACCCTGTGAGGTAGGTGGGGCTGAGAGAGCTCTTGACAGAAACTGCTCTTTTTCAAGATGAAAAGTATGCATACGGAGAGTGATTTCAGCTAAGAATACCTTTTATTTGTCAGGAGCATGACACCTTGGCCAGCTCGCAGGCCGGCTTATATTCCTTCAGAAGCCCACCACCAGAACACACACACCACTCCTGATAGGCTATTTACAGTAACCGAGAGACCTATTGGCCTTACGGCTTGGGACCTAGCCCTTTCATTGGGCCTGGCTAGGATCCTACTGGTCCATTGTTTTTCGGCATGAAGCTTGAGGTTTAGGTCTTTGGACAAGCCCGGGCATGCCTGGCTTCGTCAGGCTATATACACAACACAAGAACAGCTCTTATCAGAGCTACGCCTTGCCCAAGGTCATCCAGCCAGGTGCAAGTGGAGGAGTGGGGAATCAAACCCAGTTCTCCCAGATGAGAGTCTGCGCACTTAACCACTACACCAAACTGGCTGTGTCTAACAGCCAGTACACCATTCCATGCACCACATGGGCTTTTTTTTGCTGAAGATCAAGTGCTGCCTTAGGTGCATCTCTGGTATCTAATGGCAGCATTCCAATACAGTCAAGGAAATGTCATCTCCACCTATCGAAGAAAATACACACACATACACACAAAGAAAGCCTCAGCTGCATGATAGCCGTGTGGAGTGCATTCACCGCACAAAACCGGAATTGCTGAGTCTTAGTGGTCACTGAGTCAAAAACAACTGCTGACTCCTCCGATCTACCAAACCCATTTCCATTTTCTATTTCAAGTGGCTCGTGTCATCGGACCCCTGGCCACCTTCCTATTAGTGTCACCACTTCTCAGGAGTATGAACATGCAAATCTTACCCTGGCAGCTTTCTCTTTTCTTCTAGAAGAGACTTGGACCAGATCTCTTGGGCAGGAAGACTGGCTCTGGGACTCGAGGAAGACGGGATCTGAACGGCGTGCCGAAGAGCTGAGAGATCTTTTCTCAGCATGGATCCCATTTTTCTGGTCCCCATCCTTGGTATGTAACAATTTCTTCTGCAACCCCCCCCCCCAGGTGTTCCTCCTATTTATTTTAATTTTTTTGCTCCAGCTTTCCCCTCTTCATTCCCTTGGGTTCTCAACCTTCACCCATTCATTAAAAAAATATAGTTTTATGTTGCTAACTGGGGAAGTGGGAGAGCTTAGCTTTTGAAGATGGGAGACCCAAACAAAAATCAGAGTCACCATGGGGTTCTGAACAAAGGTCCCATTGCTGCATCCGACCACTGCACGGACCTCGGTGCCGTGACTGCATTTTGCAGTTTGGTGGTGGGGACTTTGCTCAGAGGGGCAACCTGAGAAGTCCGCACGGTCCAGGCACAAGCCATGCTGAGTGGACTCAGTGGCATGGACCGGCGAGCTGGCAGACGGTGCAGGGGCTGCTCCGCTTAGACCCAGCCAGCACTGATGACAAAGGGTGTCGACTCAAGCCCTGCCGCTTCCCACAAACTGACACAGATCTCCAGTACTGAGCCAGAGATGAGCAAACCCCTGCAGCTATGACTGGCTCTGATAAAGGGGCCATTCAGCTTCAGGGGGCCCTGGCTTGGCTCTGTTTACCACCAGCCTCCCAGCAGCTTTCTAGGATAGCATCCCACCGAGAAATTGCTGGGTAATTTAAATGAGTTTAGCATGAAATACAATTAGAACAAGTAAAGGCAAATGAGCCATAAAGGGCTAAGCTGAAGCAAATAAACAATAAAGTTCTAAGCAAATAAACAATAAAGTTCTAAGGAAGATCCCGGTTATGAGCTTTGTTTTCGGCTGTCTTCCTCATGGGTGTTGCAACCCCAGCTTAGTAAAGTTACAGAGGCCCCAGTCACATGGGAGGATTAGATCCGCAAGAAGGACGTATTGGGGGCGCATCAAGCGGGCGTGATCACACCACAACATCTGGGAAGCGGCGCGCACCCGTCCCCGATCTGTCTCTTCCGGCCGAAGATGCGGAGTTAAAATAAACCTGCTAAACACTATTACCTACCGGAAAATCTGCGGCATGGGCGGCCGTGCGATCGTCAACGTTCCCGTCTCCCGCAGCATGCAAGGTCCCCTGCCAAACTGCGCAGGCACACACATGCAAAGCAGCCTTGCCTTGCTCTCCTGTCCGTGGCTTCCCCCTCGCATCTGATCGCGCTAGGGAGCATAAGTGCGGCGGCTCGGGGGATCTGTCTGATCCTGCTGCCGCGCTTCTCTTTTGCTGCGGCTCTAAAAACCCCCCCCCCCCCCCCCCCCCAGTGTGACTGGGGCCAGAGTAAAGCTTCTGAAAATTGTGACTGGTTGCCCATTAAGAGAATACTGTAAATCTTTGGGGAAGACTTTGGTATCTTATAGTATTTTGAAAACTGATTGAAGACGTAACAGATGCAGATGAGTGAGAATGCCTATAGCATAAACACATCTTTGGGTAATTTAAATGGCCTGTCCATTCCTGATTGTGCTATGAATTGACAGGGTTTTGGGTTTTGTTTTTTTTACTAGGTATGTACCATTAAAAAAAAAACCAGCCCTAATAACCCAGACTAGCCCAATCTGGTCAGAACTTGGAAGCTAAACAGGGTTGGGAGACCACCAAGGAAGACTGCGGCTGCCAGGGAGAGGAAGGGAATGGCAAGGCACCTCTACTTATCCCTTTCCTTGAAAACCACAGGAGGTGGATTTTCATGGGATCGCCATAAATCAGCTGCAACTCAATTTCAGCGGACTCGGAGAGGGAGGACAGGAAGGGATGAGCCATGTTATATGTCCAGGGTAATGCTGATTGCCACTTTGAGGCCAGGAAGGGATTTTCCTGCAGGCCCAATTGGCCCAGGGATTCTCAGGGGTTTCTGCCTTCCTCTGGGCATGGAGCAGGGGTCGCTGGGGGAGTGGGTGGGGAACTAGTGGTGAATTTCCTGCACTGTGCAGGGGGTTGGACTAGATGACCCTTGGGAGCCCTTCCAGCTCTATGTTTCTGTGTTTTCTATGATGGCATAAAACAAACATACCCATCCTGTTTTTATTACAAAACTGAAGGCATCTGCTGATGAATCTACTAATGAAGCCTAGGAAGTTACTCATCTCTCCCCCTTTCTGGTTCATTCTCTTTTCCAGTTTTCCTCCATGCCGGGTTCCCACCAGCCTCAGCTGCAGGTAATATTCAAGGGAGATGGTGGGTCTGGGGAGAGCTGCTGGGAAAGTTCGGGTTGCGTTTGCAGCAGGGCTTCTCAAACTGTGTGGAAACTGTGACAGCAACCCCAGTTCTCTCATGTATGCAAGAACGGGCTTCCCCGCATTCTCATTTTACTCACTGTTACGTTCCCATGTCTTCGGGGATCTTTCCCCTGTTGCACATGCGTTTTGCTCCCCCCAGTGGTCGATTTGATATCAAACAGCTTTATTTCCAAGTCTGAGTCCAGCTCTAAGCTTTAAGACCCACAAAGTTTTATTCTGGGTGCAAGCTTTCATGTGCTCGCACACTTCTTCAGATACAGGGAGATAAAACCGGGAATAAAGTCCTGTGTTATCAAATCGACAAGTGGGGGGGGGGGGGGGGGGGGGGGGGACATGAAGAAACTGGACCTTTATGGCCAGTAAAATGAGAATGCAGAAAAGCCGAAGGGCAAGTCCAAGAGGAAGGCATTCTGACTACGTTTACAATCTGCAGCAATGCCTGATATTTGACAAAGTACAGCATTTGCCATTTTAAGTGTCAAACGTTTGAGTATAGAAATCTGTGCATATATTTATAACTTACAGGGGCATGTTTGTATCCAATTAAAATCTTTCTCTCCCCAAACTCCTTGCATGCAGAAAGCTACTCCAGCACAGAGAAGACAGAACTATATCTTTCTCCCTGGTGCCCTAGGTATATATATTTTTTAACATGCAAGGAGTTTTGTTAACACAGGGGAGCCTTCGAAACTAACATCCCTCTCCCACCCGCATTCAGAAATGTGTAGAAACCACCTCCCTAACTTCAACTACAGGCATAACTGGGAACACCAATGAATAAAAATAAATAAGGGAAACGTTCGTTCTAGTCTTCATCAAGTGAGAAACTTTTTTGAGAGAGGTGGCTTATTATAATCCTCAAATCATGAGACTGTGAAGCATTTGTGAGAGAGGGGACTAACCACTACACCAAATATATACACACACACACATTTTAACATGCAGGGAGTTCTGTTAACATGGGGGCAGAGGTCGATTCGGGGGGATCGCGGGGGATCGTCGTTCCCCCAGGTGAGGTGTGGGGGTGGGGCACATGATGAAGCCCCGCCCCCTGCTTCCGGCTGCCCCGCTTCTGGCCCTCATTCAGCCAGGAGGAGGCAGGAGAAGAGGGAGGGTAAGTTGCTTCCTCCCTGCCTCTCCCCACCCCTGCCTGCCTGGGGCCAGGGAAGGGCTTGGCGGGGCTTCCTCGCACTCCCGCAGGCCTTGCAGGTCCACTGCCAGGCCCCTGATGTCAGGTGGTGTGGCATATGCTAATGAGTTATGCTAATGAGTTCCCCTAGCTCTTTTTCTACAAAACGACCCCTGCACGGGGGAGCCTTCGAAACTAACATCCCTTTCCCACCCGCGTTCAGAAATGTGTAGAAACCACCTCCCTAACTTCAACTACAGGCATAGCTGGGAACACCGATGAATAAAAATAAATAAGGAAAACATTCGTTCTAGTTTTTATCAAGTGAGAAACTGTTTTGAGAAAGGTGGCTTATTATAATCCCCCAATCATGAGACTGTGAAGCATTCGTGAGAGAGGGGACGGGTTAGTCAAGGTAGCCAGTTTTGATATTGCACCTGAAGGACCACCTCGTCCCTTCTAAACCGATCTGACCACTATGGTCCTCTTCAGAGGCCCTGCTTCAGATGCTCTCACCTTCTGAGATTAGGTGGGGAGTAACCCAAGAGAGGGCCTTTTCAGTAGCAGCACCCAAACTCTGGAACTCTCTCCCTGGGGAACTTCATCTGTCCCCTTCTGTTGCTGTCTTCCACCAGCAGGTGAAGACTTGTTTTGTTTCATTTGGCATTCCCTCGGTGACCCCCTCCTTCCTACCCATATTGTCATTTTATTATGTATGTACTTTAGCTCTGATTTTAATTGTTGTGATGATGGATTTTCGGGGTGGTGAATGGTTGTAAAATGTGATTTTATCATGCATGATACAATTTGTCCACTGCCTTAGTGGCCCCTGTGAGGGCAGAAATGAGGAGTATGAATGAGGTAAAATAAGTAAATAAAATTAACGTCAAAATGCACGTGAACATCATAGTTTGGAACATTCTCACCTGTTAATAAAACTCACAGCACATATTTAAGGAAAGTGGTACACTGTGGAGAAAGGTTTAACATAGCTTCCTGGATCGGGGACCACATTTTCCTTTTAGATCTACCCAAACCTCTCTTTTTCTCTTCTAGAAGAACTGCCTCCCCCAGAACTTACTGTGAATCCCAAATATGATCTATATTATGAAGGTGAAAATGTAGAGTTAACTTGTGTTGCTAAAATGAATAAGACAGTGAAAGGATACAGATTCTTCAACAAGACTGGGTCTGTGGTATCTGAAGTAGGCATTGATCATTTTGGGAGCGGCCTGCTGTATGTCACCATTCAAAGGGAGAAAGTTGAAGCTTACAGCTGCGAATACTGGAGGGGGAATGGCGGAGGGGTCCCATCTCAGCAAAGCAACACAATCACCCTGCAAGTGCAAGGTAGGTTTCTCTTTCCTACAGTGATGGATAAGACTTTGACAGTTCAGGACGTTTGATGTCAATATGCCAAGGGTTAATCCAAACCACCCGGGGTTATCCCAAACCCCAGTGCTAGTCTTCTAAGGACTCAAAAACTGTTGGTGTTCCTGGTTGTACTATGGATGTACTGGGTACCAGAGTACCAAAGACCACACAAAGGAAATGACTACATACTGGATTGTGTGCAAACCAAATATTAGTAAATACAGTGGGATGAGTGAAAACAGTCCCTATATACAGTGCAGAATACAGTAAAGTATGCCCATCTAAATATTTTTTTTTTTAAAAAAACCAGTTCATAATGCAGTGAGTTTTAACAAAAGGAAAAGAGCAGCAATTGGTCTGCCTGGAGGGGGTCGTTCAGGTTTATGTATCTTAGGAACCAGATAAATACCAGGAACCCTCGAAAATCCATTAATCAAAAAAAAGAGAGAGAGAGAGCTGTTGCTGCAGAGGCTGGTGGGTTTCCAAGAAGAAGGGGACATAAGTCCAGAAGACGTGATTACTCTGCAGCTCTTGGAAATGCATGAATTGAGGGTCGGCAGAGAGCATCTTTGTTGGGGGCAAATGGTGGGTCTTGGAAGCCCTGGAGGGGGTGGCATGTAGTGGTCGACTGGGAGGAGGCAATATTCTCTCTCACCCCCATCTGACCACCCACCCCCACACACACACACACAATGAAGAGTAGTGAGGCCTCTTCCATTGCAGCCCCGAAGCTGTGGAGCACACTTATCACGTGAGCACATTTTTCATGCTTCTTTTTAACTCTTAGAGAAAGGAGAAACACACACCTTGAAGCCAGGCATTGGAGGAAAACGAAGGATGCTTTTTTGGTCTTTCACTGTGGTTCTTCCAACTTCAGTTTTAAGAACATAAGAGACGCCAATGCTGGATCAGGCCAGTGGCCCATCTAGTCCAACACTCTGTCACACAGTCCGGGGCCAGCAGGAGGTTCAGGACACTAGAAGTCCTCCCCCTGTCCCCCCCCCCCCAGCACCAAGAATACAGAGTGTCACTTGCCCCAGACTGAGTGTTCCTATCTATACCTTGTGGCTGATAGCCACTGATGGACCTCTGCTCCATGTGTTTATCCAATTCCCTCTTGAAGTCGTCCATGCTTGTAGCCGCCAGCCACCTCCTGTGGTGTTTTGTTTTGGTTTTTTTGTCCACGGGCATCGCTGACACCTTTGTTTATATATTTCCTATCAGGGCTCTTTTTGTAGCAGGCACTCATTTGCATATTAAGTGACACACCCATAATGCAGCCAATCCTCCAAGAGCTTACAGTAGCTCCTGTAAGAAGAGCTCTGTAAGCTCTTGGAGGATTGGCTTATTTAGGGGGGGGGCCTAATATGCAAAGGAGTTCCTGCTACAAAAAGAGCCCTTCCTCCCCAGTGGGGACTCTTAAGTGCCTGCCATCGTTCTCTTCGCCTGCATTTTATCCTCACAACACCCCTGTGAGGAAGGTTAAGGTTGAGAGCATGCGACTGACCTGAGGTCACCCAGCGAGCTTCCGTGGGAGAGTGGAGATGTGAACCTTGGCCTCCCAGATCCTGGGCCATTACAGCCCAACAGTGTCTTGTGATGGCTGGAAACCACAGGGATGACATAAGCTTTCGTGAGGCCGAGACCACTTCCTTCATCAGAGCAGCCTGGCCTGTGGCTGGCAGATGGAGATATACACGGGTGCACAGGCAGGCAGGAGGAGTGCGGCCGTCCGAGACATTGCTGGGCAGGGTGCCAAGGAAAACAAGGTCAGGTCAGAAGGGAAAATGGTCCAGTCTGAACTGGGGTGCATTGTTCCCGATCGGTGATGAATCGGCAGAGTGAGATCAAAAGTGTACATAGACCTTCGGGCTATAGGGTTGCCAAGTCCATCTTCCGCCCCCAGTGGGGGACTTTGGGGGCATTCCTGGAGGGGGTGGGGCATCCCCGACGTGATGACGTCACATTGGGGACGTCCGCCGCCCCGCCCGCGCGCTCGATCTCCAGAAAGTCCAGTTTTCTGCACTTAAAGGAGCCGGCGTTTCCCTTTTAAGTGCACGGAGCAGGCATTTCCCTGCAAGCCTGATCTCAAGCAGAGATGGGGCTTGGGAGGAAACATCCGTGCACTTAAAGGCAGCCACCCCTCTCTCTTAAAAGAGAAGGGAGAGGGGTGGCTGTGGGTATTAGGGGCGGGGCTTCCGCCGACGGCCATCTGGCCAGCGGCGGGTGGACCCCCCAAAAAAATGGGGGGGCCCTGGCAAACCGGGGGGGGGATGGCAACCCTATTTGGGCACGGACCTTAGGTAGGGAGCAAAACACTCCCAGTTACTATTGAGTCCATTTTCAAAGGAGGAGGAAGAAGAAGAGATTGGATTTATACCCAAGGGTCATTTCCTGCGGGAGCGCACAGGAGCGGAGCTCCGGCAGTAAGGAGCCCAGGGGGCGGGCACATGCAACAAGCCCCACCCCCTGCTCCCAGCAGCCCTCAGTCAGGCCACAAGGAGCAAGAAGCAGCCAGGTAAGTTACAGAGCCCCCCCACCCCACCTTCAGGTACAAGCTCTCCCTCCTCTGTGAGGGCAGATCTGCGTGTCCCCCCCCCAATAGCTAGCAATCCAAAAGAGTCCTGTGGAGCCTGAGCAGTGGGTGTTGCCTTCTCACACACTTCCAGTGATGTCAGGGGGTGTTGCATATGCAAATAAGTTATGCTAATGAGTTATGCTAATGAGCTCCTGCACCTCTTTTTCTACGAAATGACCCCTGTTTATACCCCACCCTTCATTACCCAAAGGTGTCTCAGAGCAGCTTACAAACTCCTTTCCCTTCCCCTCCCCACAACAGACACCCTGTGAGGTGTGTGGGGCTGAGAGAGCTCTTGACAGAAACTGCTCTTTTTCAAGAACAGCTGTGCCAGAACTACGACTTGCCCAAGGTCATCCAGCCAGGTGCAAGTGGAGGAGTGGGGAATCAAACCCGGTTCTCCCAGATTAGAGTCCGCGCACTCAACCACTACACCAAACTGGCTCTACGTAGAATGGCTCTATGTGAATTCAGCAGTCCTGACTTCTCTTTCCACTCATGCTAAGAAATGTCAATAGCAGAAGAGGAGCAGAGTGATCTTTGCTATTTCCTCTCTCTTATAAGGTTACCATCCTCCAGGTGGGACCTGGGGATCTCCGGGGGGTCCTGGAGACCTCAGAATTACAACTGATCTCCAGTTCCCCTGGAGAAAATGGCTGCTTGGAGGATGGACCGAATGGCGTTGTACCCCTCTGAGGTCTCCTCCTTCCCCAAACCGCACCCTTTTCCGGGTGCACCCCCAAATCCCTAGGAATTTCACAACCCTGCTATCTCACTACAGCTCTCCTCCTCAGCCTCCCATGGTTTTCCAAGCAGTCCAACTACCCACAGAAGGACAACGTCCGGGTTCGTCAACAGCAGCAGAGTCATAGAATCATAGAGTACGAAGGGGTCCTCCGGGGCCATCTAGTCCAATCCCCTGCAGGTTCCGTTTATGCAGTGCATCCCCGTGTACGCTTTGTAGGAGCCAAGCCACAGGAATAGGATAGGGCAGGGGAGGCGGTGGAACGTGCCGTCAAATCACAGACGAGTTGCGGCAGCCCCGTAGGGTTTTCAAAGCAAGAGTTGTTTTAGCGGTAGTCTTCCATTGCCTGCCTTTGTGTTGTGACCCTTGGTGGTCTCTCATCCATATACTAATCAGCACTGATTCTACATAGCTTCCAAGATCTAACAAGATCTAGCTAGCCAGAGCTGTCCAGCTCAGGGCAGAGCAGAGCAGGGTAGGCAGCCGCTTCCAGGACCAGTTCCTGGTTTTGGGAGGCCCTGGGCAGCACCAGGCTCCCCTAAAGTCTCCCTTTCCACCTGCCTACCAGTGTGTGTTCCCACTTGCGAACCCTTCCCCTTCTCACGTGCTCTCCCCCACCTGCACTCACAGCTGCCTGCACCACATTCATGGCCTTTCCCCAACAGCACTGGCTCGTGCGTGCAGCCGGTGTGGTCACCCGGAGTGCTACCGCTGCACATCGCCTGCATGCACTTCCCCACCGATGCTGGGAGCATGGGTGGTGGAGTGCTTGCAAGCAAACGGGAAACGGAAGGCATGTGGAGAGGTGGCACGGGGGGGGGGGGCGGAGGGCGGCGGGGCACCCACCTGGGGTTAGGGATCCTCGCTCACAGGCCCCGCCCCGTCCCTTACCACCGATCAGCTGGCCAGCAGGGGGACTGAGCAGTGAGGAGAGGTTGAGACCAGTGCTCCCTCTAAGCTGTGGAGTCTTGTGAGCAAAAATTCTACTTTGTGAGCTACTGGCATTAAAGTTGTGAGTGAGCCATTTGGCTGTTGCATCAATTAGTTTGCTCTGCAGCCATCCTTCCTGAGCTGAGACAAAAAGGTGTGAGCCGGAGGCTAAAAAAATTGTGAGCTAGCTCACACCAACTCAGCTTAGAGGAAACACTGGTCGAGACTGGCATTGCTGGCCATGTGGTGACGTCACCTCCAACGGGCACGAGAAGCGATCGCATCGTGTTGCCAGCAACATGGGAAGCTCTGTTATTTGAGGGGGGAAAGTCAATGGTAAAAAACGGCTTCTGTCATAGAGGTTTTGCCCAAATACCAGAGCATTCTGTGTCAACGGCGATGCAGTGACGTCGCTTCCAGTGAGCCCAGAAGTGCAATCCCCACCTCACCAGCAACACTAGCCTGGGCCTCTCCTCATGGCCAGTAAGTCCCCCCATCGGGTTGCCAAGTCCTCTCTGGCCACCGTCTGAGGAAGAAGAAGAAGAATTGGTTTTTATACCCCACTCTTCACTACCCAGGTCTCAGAGCAGCTTACAAACTCCTTTCCCTTCCTCTCCCCATAACAGACACCCTGTGAGGTCGGTGGGGCTGAGAGAGCTCTTTTGAGGACTGCTCTTGAGAGAATAGCTCTGAGAGAACTGTGACTGGCTCAAGGTCACCCAGCTGGCTGCATGTGGAGGAGTGGGGAATCAAACCCAGTTCTCCCAGGTTACAATTCGCTGCTTTTAACCGCTACACCACACTGGCTGGGTTGTCAGATACAGGTTGGAATACTCCTGGAGATTTGGGGATGGAGCCTGGGGCGGACAGGGACCTCAGTGGGCTACAATGCCACACAGCCCACCCTCCAAAGCACCCGTTTTCTCCAGGGGAACCGATGTCTAATCTGGAAATGAGCTGTAACTTCGGGGGATCTCCAGGTCCTACCTGGAGACTGGCATCCCTAATCCCCCACCAGTTGCCAGGGTTGCCTAGCAACCCTGGGTGAAAGCTGGGCCCCACCACAAACCCTAGGCCCCAGTTGCCGCATCACCTGAGGTGATGCTACCCCCACCCTTGACCTTTTTGGCCTACGGAGGGCAGACATTTCACATTTTATTTGTATCATTTTGCTCACACAAGCTTCACTTTAGCACATTTCTGCTGCACGGAAAATAAAAGTCCCATTCACAGCACATTTTGGCTGGGGAAAACATTCCCTGGTCATCCTGGTCTAAAATTACTTGATGCAACTTCTGTTTTCACTTTGAGCAAGTTGCTGGTGATGAAACGGCAAAAGAGATAAGGGTGCAGCCCTGTGAGAGCACCGTTTCTCCACAGGGTGGCAGGAAAGACCAGTTCATTCTACCCAAAGCCCTTACGACCTGTTCCTGCCTGCCTTTGAAACTCTGAAGTTCTCTCACAGCTCAGTTGGTACTAAAAATCAGCTATATGTGGACTGCTGTGCATTCGTAGGGAGCTCAGCAAAGGCCATCTTTTGTGGCTATAAATCAGGGCTATAAATCAGCTACTTTGAGATAGCAAATGCTGTAAATCTTAAGGAAGAGGCATTTTTCTGCAGGAACGTGGAGGAAGAGAAACAACAATCAGAAATGCTAGATGTGAGGAGTCCAGTCGCGACTCAGAGTCTGACGAGATTATTAGGGTATGAGCTTTGGAGAGTCAACGTTCCCTTTGTCAGACTTTGTCGAATCTGCCTTTGACTTTCCCACTGGTGTCCCAGCCGTCTCACACGTCTATAAAAAAGCTGTCTACATTTGGTGTCGTTTTCACACCTCAACAGTGCTAGCATACTTTTGCACGTCTGGATATGTCTGTTGCCATTTTGTGGCGGTGCCACTGTCATTGCACCTCCCCACTGCTTTAAAAGAATCTTCTCCAAACAGCATTCCAACAAGCATAGAGAAAGACAGCATCACAGCAGCACGAACTGATTTTAAAAATGCAAATGCAGATTCGACCTTCATCTCTGAGAAAGGGAGCTTTGACTCTTGGAAGCTGTTACGTATGGACATAATTGTGTGAGCTTGACATCCTCACAAGGAACTGTAATCCTCACGATCCTATTGGCTGCTCTGCGCGGTGGGCCCATCGGGATGCAAGTGAGCTTATGGAGGGAGTTAAAATGATTGGACTTTGTCGCTGTATGTTGATTGGTCCTTAGCTGGACAGTGGGCGTGGTTATCCTAGCCCGGACAGTTTAAAAGTGAGCCTGTTTCTCTACTGTGTGTGTATTCATTCTTCACTGACTAAATAAAGCTGAATTGCTGTTTGTTGGGAAAGCTGCGTTGAGTGTCATACGTAACAGAAGCTCATACCTGGAAAATTGTGTTGGTCTCTGAGGTGCTACTGGACTCCGAGTTAGCTCTTCGACTGTCCACCAACATAGTCGGCTACCCTCTGAAAGAATTCTGAAGAGTGTTGTGCCACAGGCACGGGGTAGCTGGCTCTGGGTTGGGAAATACCTGTGGAGCCTGGGAAAGGTGGGGTTTGGGCAGGGGAGGGACCGTAGAATCCACCCTCCAAAGCAGCCATTTTCTCCAGGGGAGCCAGTTTGGCGTAGTGGTTAGAAGCATGCAGAAGTCGATTCGGGGGGAATCGCGGGGGATCGCCATTCCCCCGGGTAAGCTGTGGGGGTGGGGCACATGACAAAACCCCACCCCCTGCTTCCGGCCACCCCGCTTCCGGCCCTCATTCAGCCAGGAGGAGGCAGGAGAAGAGGGAGGGTAAGTCTTCACTGATGTGCTTGTTGTTGCTTTTCTCTCAACAAGGAGCCTGAGTGGTGGGTTTAGATTCAGAGGAATTAGCTGTGTTAGTCTGTTGCTGCAAAATAGTCCAAGAGTTCAAATACCACCTTTAAGACTAACAAATAGCACCTTTAAGACTAACCTTTAAGACGAAGACTGAGTGGTGGGTGTGGCCTTATGACACACTTCCGGTGATGTCAGGGGGTGTGGCATATGCTAATGAGTTATGCCAATGAGTTATGCTAATGAGTTCCTCTAGCTCTTTTTCTACGAAACGACCCCTGGGAGCATGGACTCTAATCTGGGAGAACTGGGTTTGATTCCCCACTCCTCCTCATGCAGCTGCTGGTGTGACCTTGGGTCAGTCACAACTTCTCTCAGAGCTGTTCTCTCACGAGCAGTTCTCAAGAGCTCTCTCAGCCCTACCTACCTCACAGGGTGTCTGTTGTGGGGAGAGGAAGGGAAAGGAGTTTGTAAACCACTCTGAGACTCCTTCAGGTAGTCTCTTTCTCCTCCTCCTCCATCTTGGTTGCTTGCAGGGAGGGCAGAATATAAATTGAATTAATAAAGCAAAAAACCAAAATTGTAATAGAGTGGCTACCCTACACACACGCACATTGCAAATTAGACAGGTGAGTGTTTGATGACTTATGGTTTGGTGACTTATTTACTTCTACCCCTACTTCTCCACCCTGGACAGGGGCTGTGATGAATTAGAAGCAGGAACCCGGCAAGTCCCTGCATGCAAATGGCTGTCCTGTGGGACATTTTATCTCGTGTGGAGCAGCTGCTCAGAAAATGGTGTGCCAGGCCCTTTCTTGAAACCAAGGGGACCCACGCGGCCTCTCTGATGATCACATGAAGCTGCCTTATAGTGAATGAGACCACCGGTCCATCAAGTTCAGTACTGTCTGCTCAAACCAGCAGTGGCTCTCCAGGGTCTCAGTCAGAGGTCTTTCACATTTCCTGCTACCTGATCCTTAACTGAAGGTGCTGGGGATTATTGAACCTGTAACCTTGTGCATGCTGAGCAGATGCTCTACCACTTAGCGCTACCACCCTCCCTAAAGGTATACGCCTACCTGTCAGTTACCAGATGTTCTTAGGGTAGCAAGTGGGAAAGCTTTGGATCACTGCTGTGAGGTGAGTTTTATATTGAGCCTGAAGAGCAGTCATTTCGTAGGAAAGTAGCTTATTTGCATATGTCACATCCCCTGACATCACCGGAAGTGTGTCAGAAGGCAACACCCACTGCTCAGGCTCCACTGGACTGTTCTGGATTGCTAGCCATTGGGGAGGGGGGGAACATGCAGATCTGTCCTCACAGAGGAGGGAGAGCTTGTACCTGAATAAAACTTGGTCTTAAAGGTGCCACTCGACTGTTTTGGGTGGGGGGCGGGGGGGCTCTGCAGCTTATCTGGCTGCTTCTTGCTCAGACTGAGGACTGCTGAGAGCGGGGGGTGGGGCTTGTTGCATGTGCCCGCCCCCTGGGCTCTTTACTGCCAGAGCTCTGCTCCTGTGCGCTCCTGCAGGAAATGACCCCTGCTGAAGAGTACAGAGATCTCTGAAGCAGGTTGAATAAAACAACAAAGATTTATTTATGTTATGTATTGAGCCTGAACCGTCCTTGCAAAAGGACTTAGCTTGGGATGCATAACAATAGATTGCTAGGATCCTAGAATCGACCAGTAGGGAGACAGGCATCCTAGAGTAAACTAATTGGGAAACAATAGTGTGTGAAAAGCCTATCGTTGGGAGTGGGGTGTGTTTTGGGTGTAACCCTTTCCAGGCATAAATACCTGGCTTCGGCCAGGGATAGCCAGTCTTCTTTCTCTTGGTGAATCACTAATAAGCTATGAGCTGATCACTTCTACGCGTCTGAACCCAGTATATTTCGATTTATATACAGGTTTTGTGGTGAATTCACTTTAAAGCCTGTAGTTACCAGGTCTGTCCATCGCCAGGCCTCACAATTCTGTCCTCTCCCAGGGTTAAACCACCCTGTCACACTATCAGGCAGAGTGACACATGAAATTGTCTGCTTCATTGTTTTGTCTGCACTCTCCTGCACAGGAGCTGGGATGTGTAAAATCCATGCTTTGGCAGAGTAGTGGGGTTGCTTTTGGCTGCATTATAATAAAATTATAAGGAAAAAATCCAGCCCTTTCTCTCTTGCAGAGGCACCTGAAAAGCCATCCCTTACTTTGAATCACACACTCCCGCAGTACAGATGGGGAGACTACGTGAGCCTGGTGTGTTCAGCTCCCCCTGAAGCAAAACAGATCATGGAATTCCAGTACTTTGGAGACAGGCAGACCCTCCAGGCCCTGAAGCCATCGGACAATACTGACGTATACAACCTGAGCATCCTTGAGCCAAAGGACACGGGGAGTTTCAGCTGTGCATATATCCAGTTACTTTCTAATCGAAATGTCCGCTCTAAGAAGAGTAACCCGGTAATTATCAATCTAACAAGTAAGTTCTGAGTTACTCTTGACCTGTTCTTGAGAGTATTTTCTTTCCTTACTTCCGTCCTGCCTGCCCAACTTGCTCCTGTATGCTTCAAGTCTTGCCCCCACATAGTGATGAACATAAGCACATAAGAAGAGCCCTGCTGGTCAGCCCAAAGGTCTGCCTCATCCTATATTCTGTTGCCCACAGTGGACAACCAGATCTTCCTCAGAAGCTGTATAGGTTTCTGCCCCACAAGCCTGTCCAGGAATGAGGGGAAGCCTATACTTTCCCAATACATTAAACAACAACCGAGAAAGGTAGGCTACCCTCTCTGGATTCAGAACAATATGCCACCAGAATCCCTTTTTAACTAGTCCCGGCTTTTCCCCAAGGGAGGGATTCCAAACCTTTAGGTTAGCCTCTGGGACAGAACACACTAGCACCTCCTCAGAGATGCACTCTTAATGCTCAATGGTAGTGTGTGTGGTCAGCGTTCAGGCTGCAAGATTTAGGCTTAGAATTCAGTTACAACATCAAAACCAGTTAGAAACCAGAATAAATTTATTCAGTACAGAACGTAGCATATACCAGAAGGATTTCAAAACAAGAAAGGCTAGGGCAGTTTGCCTTAACTAAACAGTAATTCATATTTACCAATTCAGGATAGCATCAGTCCAAATAATCCAGTTAGACACCAAGGGATTTGTAATAGCAGGAATCCCATCTTTGCAAGCATGTGCTCAGCTCACAAAGCAGTTCTTTGTTCCACCTGGGACAGCATTTCCAGGTGCAATTCAACAAGTAGAGAGAGAGCAGGAACAGAGAGCTCTCTCCCTAGGGATCAGACAATGAAACCCCAATGTAATCATGACTAGCTGTGGCCATCAGCCAATCAGGAGTAGCAGGGTGTGTGGCCAATGTTTTGGTTGTCATGGGGACAAGTGGGGAGATAGGCTGGGAGTTTGGGAACACCCTCTGCAGTCAGGTGACCCCCCAACTCCACCCTCATTGCGTACCGTCACTGTTTGCATGAGGTCTGCCATTTGGCATGAACGTGTGAAAGAATGTGGGTTTATGGCACGCTATTGAGGCCATCTGGGCCTCACCATTTGGCTTGCGAGAGGAAGTAAGCCACAGTGTTATCAGAAGATATCACATAAGAAGGCAGGGGGCTTCTGGAATCAATATTTCTATACAGAAGCCTACTCAAGAGCCCTGCTAGGTCAGACCAAAGGTCAGTCTAGTCCTGCATTCTGTTTCCCAATGGTGGACAACCAGATGGTCCTCAAAAGCTTAATGTCAGAGGCCAGCAAGCTTCTTGGTGTTGACCCTCACAACCTGATACAATTGTTCTCCAGATGACAGAGATCAATCCCCCAGGAGAAAATGGCTGCTTTGGAGGTGGATCCTAAACCTGGAAGCTGCAGTTAACCATCATAACCAATGAACCTTCATAACCCTTGTCCTCCATGAATCCGTTCAATACTGCTTTAAAGCTAAGTTAGTGGCCGACACTGCATCAGGAGGCAGGGGATTCTGTACTTTAACAATGAGTTGTGTGAGCTCGTTCTTTGTTCATGATTTGTCTGGCGGGCCTTGGAGGGAGGAGAGGAACCCTGTGATGCTCCCAGCTAATTCTCTCACAAGATTGTGGTGAGATAGAGGCGAGATAAGAACAGTAAGTCATCCCGGAACCATGACTAATAACCACCGGGGGGCTCAAACTAGAGTCTGCAAGTCTGACGTGATGATGAGTAAAGGCACCTGGCCCATTCAGCAGAAGACAAGGGGTGTGGCAGCTTGTCTTTTCCTTATATAACCAGCAACTCTCTTCTCTCCGCCTCCCTAGGTGCCAGATGGGGACGGATACTGGCCACGGGTGGGGCTTTCTTCACCATTAATGGTCTCATCTTCTTAAGCACCCACTACTATTTCCTACCAAAGGCAAGTTGAGGTTTTCTACAGAAGCCCCATAACTCAGAGGTTTGGGAGAATACGTCACCCGCATACCAAATAGAAGGGTTGCCAACTTCCTGGCGGGGCCTGAAGAGGTACATCTGTTCTCCAGACTACAGAGATCAGTTCCCCTGAAGAGGATGGATACTTTGGAGGGTAGACTCTATGGCAGGGGTGTCAAACATGCGGCCCAGGGGCCAGATCAGGCCCCCGGAGGGCTTCCATCAGGCCCGTAGTGGAACTGGCCATCTCCTGCTTCCAGTTCTGCTGCTGCTGCATCATGGCTTGCGTCGCCAGACTCTCTTAATCACTCAGCCATTTCATGTTTTAACCGGGGTCCTAGACTCAGAACTCTGAGCATCAGGGGTCATTTCCTGCAGGAGCGCACAGGAGCGGAGCTCCGGCAGTAAAGAGCCCAGGGGGCGGGCACATGCAGCAAGCCCCGCCCCCTGCTCCCAGCAGCCCTCAGTCAGAGCCTGAGCGGTGGGTGTTGTCTTCTGACACACTTCCAGTGATGTCAAGGGGTGTGGCATATGCAAATAAGTTATGCTAATAGGTTATGCTAATGAACTCCTGCACCTCTTTCTCTACGAAATGACCCCTGCTGAGCATGAGATTTCTGTGGTGAATGCCAATAAATCAAAAGTAGGCTTGCAGCTTACGGAGCTAATGTTTTAAGCATGTTTTTATTTAAAATTTTAAAAAAACCAAACCCTTTGTGTTTCTGTCCTTTATAAAATTTATATCTCCGCTCCCTGCCATTACATTTTATGACACACGTGGTCCGGCCCAACAAGGTCTCCTTTATGTCCGTTCTGGTCCTCATAACAAATGAGTTCGGCACCCCCGCTCTATGGCATTATACCCTGTGGAGGTCGCTTCCCTCTCTAGGCTTCATCCCCAAATCTCCAGGAGTTTCCCCGCCTGGAGCTGGCAACCCTACCAAAGATGCAGAACATTAGTGCAGGGCAGGCCCAAGACATTTTGGTGCCAGAGGTAGAAAGCCAGACACACTGGCATACTTAATAAGGGGCAAGGGGAACTGAAATGACAGAGAAGGTTGTGGTTTCTTCCAATGGGGTGGAAACAGGAGAGCTTCTCAGAGTGGGATAACTCAAGGTATTTTGGCGCACAAGCGAAGGTTGCCAACTTGAGGTTGGGAAATTCCTGGAGATTTGGTGATGAAGCCTAGAGAGGGAAGGGACCTCAGCAGAGTGTCATCTCCAGGTCCCATCTGGAGGTTGGCAGCCCTAACTCAAGTTGGGTCACTGCGGAGCGAAAATTCTACTTTGGACCCTGCCACACGGGGGGGGGGGAGTACGGCTAAAG
>NW_015163716.1:0-11849 GCF_001447785.1 Gekko japonicus | reverse complement strand
TCCTGCATAAACTAGTTTGCTCTGGAGCCACCCTTCCTGAGCTAGGACAAAAATGTGTGAGCCGGAGGCTAAAAAACTGTGAGCTAGCTCACACTGACTCAGCTTAGAGGGAACCCTGGTCACTGCCTGTTGCAAGAGTAAGCTGGGCCCTAGAGCTGCTAGGAGGACAGCAGGGGCTTATCTAGGGCCTGGGTGACCGCAGTGCAGTTCAGGAGGGAGATAGCCAGCAAAGGCTACGTTGCCTGCTCCTCCGTTGTCACCAGCAGCTTGAAATGAGGGAAACCATAGAGGTTCTGCCAGCACTTCAGAAGGTAACTCCAGACCCTGCCTGTAGTTGCCCACTTCTGGAGGGTGATGACAGGCCCACCCTTCCCATGAAATGACCTCATCCCACCGCAGTGCCCACTTATATTTGTGTCCCATGAAATGACCTCATCCCGCCGCAGTGCCCACTTATATTTGTGCCCAGGGCTTTTTTTGTAGAAAAAGCCCAGCAGGAACTCATTAGCATAATAGGCCATACCCAACAGCAGGAACTCATTAGCATATCAGGCCACACCCCCATGTTACCAGAAGTGTGGTCATCCAACCACACCCACCTTTTGCTTCTTATTATGTTTACCTTGTCTGTTGTCAAAACCCAGGGCTTTTTGTTTGGAGCAGGAACTCCTTTGTATGTTAGGCCACACCCCCTAATTGTAGCCAATCCGAATGAGTTTCTGCTGTTGGGTGTGGCCTATTATGCTAATGAGTTCCTGTTTGGCGTGGCCAACTTGGGAGCCAGCCAGAACGCCCTGTTTGTGCCATTGCAAGCTGCCGCTTGGGCCACGGGGCTGGTGAACAGAGTATACAAAGGGAGAGCATGAACTTCTTTTGTACTGAGTCAGATCCTGTGCATCCGTCTCATCTACTCTGACCAGCAACTTGAGATCATTTGTAATTCCTGGAGAATTGCACGGAGGCTGGCCGCCCTAGGGAATGTCGCATAGGATTTGGGGAGATCTGCTCAGGCCGGGGGATCTTGCTTGAGATTTCACTCCTGTGATAACGATCCACAGAGGTCTTCAATGCCTTCCTCTTAATCCTTTTCAGGTCTCCTAGAGGAATGATTTGTAATGCCGCTCCCGTGGCCTTCCAGGTTCTCCGCCGGCTTCTTCCCAGCCAGAGGGTGGTCCCTCCATTCATTTATCAAATCCAGCTTGTACATTAGCTTCCGTGTGTGTGTGTGGGGGGGGAGTCTTCCTTTAAAAAATCAAATACAAAACACAAACTATGACCTAAAGCATGAAATACTCCAGACTTTTCTGAGCATGCTGGTTTATGGCTACAAACTTCCTGTGTGATGGGTTTTCAGTAAAGAGAAATAACTGATTGTCCCTTGAACTTCCTTGACGGATTCTTATTAGACTGCAGATATCCATCACCAGCAGAGATATTAGCTGATACATCAACTTTCTCTCTGTGTGTGCACGCAAAATGCATAAACTTCTACTCCATTTGCGTCCAATTATTTCCTTTTTAAAAAATAATTATTTTATTGTTTATAAAGACAGACATAACACAGACACGCATACATACATAAATGGGGGGGATTCTATTATATTATCAATTTACACATTTGAGTACCTCATACCCGACTGAATCATTTGTTTTTCATGCTGCACCTCGTATTCTTATACAGATCTTTTGCATATGTTTACAATAAAGGTTTTTATAGTCTTTTAAAAGGTTGTAAGTCTGCATTGTTTTATCTATTACATTCTTCGATCCGTTTGTGGAATCTTGACCATGTATTTTCAAAGGTTGCTTCGGTTTGTCCTTTCAGCATTAAAGTTAAGTTCGTCCATTTCAGCAGGCTCAAGCAATTATTTCCTGAGTGGCTTGCTTTTTTTACTGCAAAAAAAGAAAAGAAAAAGAATCACTTTGATGAAAAGCAGCGCTGAAAATCTCTGAACAAGGAGACAGGCTCAGCAGAGACCCGTCCGTCCCCGCCCCCCGCCCGCCCATGAATGATGGGAGCTTCGCTTTATGACGCAGGGCACAGCTCTTTTCCAGCACTGTCCTAGCTTGCTCAGGGCTGGCTGACTAAGCCATGCTATGTTTGTGGATACTTCATCCATAGGAATGACTCAGTGGCTGTACCTGGCCCCCTGGCAAAAAAAAAGGAGAGAAGAAGAGCATAATAGCTGCTCTCAGATAGGCTTGTATTATGGAAAACAAGTAGTACATTGTTTAATGGATTGTTATGAGACTGCATATAGCAGTTAGCCAGTGATCACCTAGGAGGTGGTGGCAGCTGCAGGCATGGACGGCTTCGAGACAGCCCCGTAGCTAGGGAATGTTTTGGGAGGGGGCCTCGGGGGGCCTGCCAGCTACTTAAATGAAAGTATAGTGCAGGTGGCACTTTGGGGGCAGCCCAGGGGAGGGGACCCAGAAGAAACACTAGGGGGCTGGGCCCCGTGGGCCCCATGTTAGCTACGGGCCAGCTTCAAGAGAGAGTTGGATGGGCATGTGGAGCAGAAGTCCAGACTGAACAACAACAACAATCATATGTTAAGCTGCATATACACTGAATGTAACATGAGAATTACTCAACACATGTATCACCAAAAATCAAGTGTACACTGTAAACAGATCATATGTGCATTTGTTGTAACTTATCTTGTAACATATGAATAGGGCTACCAAGTCTGACTGTTGGTCTGTTAGGGACTTCCCTGACCTGGATAGTCCAGGCTAGCCCAAACTCATCAGATCTTGGAAGCTAAGCAGGATCGGCCCCGGCAAGTATTTGGATGGGCAACCTCCAAGGAATACCAGGGTTGTGACGCAGAGACAGGCAACGGCAAACCATTTCTGAAACATCTCTTGCCTTAAAAAACAAGTCCAGCTCACCACCTAGTGGTGCATAACACTAAAAGAGCTAGAACTTCTGGCTACCAGATATTGCATGACATGGTGACAGCACTCCCGGCAGTACACCCGGAAGTGACATCACAGCACCATGTGATGCCTCCTCTCTTTTCCTCCCGCTACTTCCGCAGGAAGCTCTTTTAGTGTTATGCACCACTAGGTGGCGAGCTGGACTTGTTTGTTTTTTAAGGCAAGAGATGTTTCAGAAATGGTTTGCCATTGCCTGTCTCTGCGTCACAACCCTGGTATTCCTTGGAGGTTGCCCATCCAAATACTTGCCGGGGCCGATCCTGCTTAGCTTCCAAGATCTGATGAGTTTGGGCTAGCCTGGACTATCCAGGTCAGGGAAGTCCCTAACAGACCAACAGTCAGACTTGGTAGCCCTATTCATATGTTACAAGATAAGTTACAACAAATGCACATATGATCTGTTTACAGTGTACACTTGATTTTTGGTGATACATGTGTTGAGTAATTCTCATGTTACATTCAGTGTATATGCAGCTTAACATATGATTGTTGTTGTTGTTCAGTCACACAGTCGAGTCCCACTTTTCGTGGCCCCATGAACCACATCACACCAGGCCCTCCTGTCTTCCATTGTACTCCGGAGTTTGCTTAATTTCCTGTTTGTTGCATGGATTACACTGTCTAACCATCTCATCCTTTGCCCTCCCTTTCTTCCTTGACTTTCAATCTTTCCCAGCATCAGGGTCTTCTCCAGTGAGGGCTCCCTTCTCATTTGGTGGCCAAAGTATTTGAGCTTCAGCTTCAGTATCTGGCCTTCCAGGGAACGGTTAAGGTTGATTTCTTTTAGGATTGACTGATTTGATCTCCTTGCAGTCCAAGGGACTCTCAAGAGTCTTCTCCAGCACCATAATTCGAAAGCATCTATTCTTCGGCGCTCGGCCTTCCTTATAGTCCAACTCTCGCAGCCATACATGACTACTGGGAATACCATTTCTTTGACCATACGGACTTTTGTTGGCAGGGTGATGTCTCTACTTTTTTATTATGCTGTCCAGGTTTGTCATCGCTTTCCTAAGGAAACATATGATTGAACCCCCCAAAAAACTGCCCCCCATTTATCCAAGTCCTGGTCCCTGGTTTCCTCTATACAGCACGTTGGCTCTTTCTTATAAACAGATAGGCATATATTCCCTGTGACATGTGAACAGGATAGAAGGCAACTTCATGTCTTCTTGAGAAGTCTCTAACCCTTGGAATCTGTGATCAAGAGGCCAAAAGTTCGATCTGGCCTGAGATGGGAACCATCGCCAACAGATGGAAATCAAAACTGTCACGCTGGCGATTGCAGCAATGAGAAAGCAAAAAACAAAAGCTTCCTTTCCACGGGCTATGTCGACACAGGCATGTGATGGATTTTGCTTCATGGCAGCAAAATAAATAAATAAATAAATAAAAATGGGGGAATCTCCATATACAGAAACGATATACCTCTAATTGTCACATGCTGGGGACAAACAGCAGGGAACTGCCGTTGCCTCCACGTCCAAAATCTCAACATCGTGTCTGAGGTTGTCAACTCTGGGTTGCAAAATACCTGAAGATTTGGGAGGTAGAGCCTGTGGAAGTTGAGCTTTAGGGAGGAGTGGGGCCTCAGCAAGGTAGAATGCCATAGAGTCCACCCTCCAAAGCAGCCATTTTCTCCAGGGGAACTGATCTCTGTCGTCTGGAGATCAGTTGTAATTCTGGGAGATCTTCAGGCCCCACCTGGAGGCTGGCAACAAAACTCTTGTGGGTTGTGTTCCACAGACCTGAAGTCTGGACTCTGTGGCCCTCAGTCTGACACAATAAAATTCCTGGGAGTTGTGTTCCACAGACCTGAAACCTGGACTCTGTGGCCCTCAGTATGACACAACAAAACTCTTGTGGGTTGTGTTCCACAGAACTGAAACCTGGACTCTGTGGCCCTCAGTCTGACACAACAAAACTCTTGTGGGTTGTGTTCCACAGACCTGAAACCTGGACTCTGTGGCCCTCAGTCTGACACAACAAAACTCTTGTGGGTTGTGTTCCACAGAACTGAAACCTGGACTCTGTGGCCCTCAGTCTGACACAATAAAATTCCTGTGAGTTGTGTTCCACAGACCTGAAACCTGGACTCTGTGGCCCTCAGTCTGACACAACAAAACTCTTGTGAGTTGTGTTCCACAGACCTGAAACCTGGACTCTGTGGCCCTCAGTCTGACACAACAAAACTCTTGTGGGTTGTGTTCCACAGACCTGAAACCTGGACTCTGTGGCCCTCAGTATGACACAACAAAACTCTTGTGCGTTGTGTTCCACAGACCTGAAACCTGGACTCTGTGGCCCTCAGTCTGACACAACAAAACTCTTGCGAGGTGTGTTCTAGAGACCTGAGATCTGGACTCTGGCTCTCAGTCGGACACACAACAGAATTCTTGTGGGTTGCTTTCCACAGACTGGTAGCAGAGGCTCCAACAGAAAGAGGCACCTCCTCTGCCAGAACCGATCTATGGGATTGAACCCCACGTTTTTATAAGGCTATCTTCCCTCTCCTTTTCCGTAATTGGTCATGGTGAGTAGCGATTTGACAGTTATGGCTTTGTCCTCCCTCATTCAGCTTTCCCCAGCGTTAGTGTTTGGTTTTATTTGACACATCCTGGCATGGAAATGAGCTTCCATATCTGGGCCCTGACTTGCCTACATTCTTGGGAAGAATGTCAGAGGCTGGGGGGGGGGGGGGAACATGCCAAGCCAAGTTTGCTCCCAGAGCCTCTCCTCTTAGAAATAAATTCACTTCAAGGTGTTTGCAAAACCATACGCGTTTCACCAGAGTTCTGTGGTCTTGGACATTTGTCTCTTTCAAGAATATATCTGCCATTAATCCAGGGACCTGCTCAACGGATCACCGGCAACAGACCCAAGAGTCTGACTGAACGAAGAAACTCTTGATTTTATTTCAAATTATTGGTGGGGGGGTGGGGGGGGGGAGAAATGTAGGTGATTAAATAAAGAGCTATCCTGTTCTCAAGCAATTTGGTCTGCTATTCGTCTTTGCGATACCAGACCACTGGGGAGAGGCCATGACTCAGTGGTAGAGGCTCTGTTTTGCATATATAAGGTCCTTGGTTCTATCCCCAGCATCTTTGGTTTTAAAGAACCAGACGGTAGAAGAAGAGAAGAAGGAATTGGATTTATACCCCGCCCTGCACTCGGATTTATACCCCGCCTTTCATTCAGTCACAGAGCAGCTCACAAACTCCTTTCCCTTCCCCTCCCCACAACAGACACCCTGTGAGGTGGGTGGGGCTGAGAGAGCTCTTGACAACAACTGCTCTTTTTCAAGAACAGCTGTGCCAGAACTATGGCTTGCCCAAGGTCATTCAGCAGCTGCAAGTGGAGGAGAAAAAGCCTAGCAGGAACTCATTAGCACAATAGGCCACACCCAACAGCAGGAACTCATTAGCATAATAAACCACACCCCTGAAAGTACAGCTCATTAGCATATTAGGCCACACCCCATGCCTTCTCTTGGCTTGCCCAGGTGCCCCACAGCTGCAGAGACCCCAGGCAAGCCGGCCCTTGGACAGGCCAGGGTAGGCATAGGAAGAAGAAGAAGAAGAGATTGGATTTAAACCCCACCCTTCACTTGGAGTCTCAGAGCGGCTTACAAACTCCTTTCCCTTCACCTCCCCACAACAGACACCCTGTGAGGTAGGTGGGGCTGAGAGAACTCTGACACAAACTGCTCTTTTTCAAGGACAGCTGTGCCAGAACTATGGCTTGCCCAAGGTCACACCAGCAACTGCATGTGGAGAAGTGGGGAATCAAACCCGGTTCTCCCAGATTAGAGTCCACACACTTAACCACTACACCAAACTGGCTCTCAGTAGGTGGTGTGAAAGACCCTGAGATCCTGGAGAACCGCTGCCAGTCTGAGTCCTGACTCTGATGGCACAATGGTCTGACCCAGTATGAGGCAGCTTCATGTGTTCACCTTGTTCTATGAGACACAATGGCTAAAATGGCTACAAGCCAGGTGCAAGTGGAGGAGTGGGGAATCAAACCCGGTTCTCCCAGATTAGAATCCACACACTTAACCACTACACCAAACTGGCTCTCAGTAGGTGGTGTGAAAGACCCTGAGATCCTGGAGAACCGCTGCCAGTCTGAGTCCTGACTCTGATGGCACAATGGTCTGACCCAGTATGAGGCAGCTTCATGTGTTCACCTTGTTCTATGAGACACAATGGCTAAAATGGCTACAAGCATGGATGGCTTCAAAAGGGAATTAGATAAGCATATGGAGCAGAGGTCCATCAGTGGCTATTAGCCACAAGGTATAGGTAGGGACTCTGGGGCAAGTGATGCTCTGTCTTCTTGGTGCTGGGGGGGGTCAACAGTGGGAGGGCTTCTAATGTCCTGGCCCCACTGGCGGACCTCCTGGTGGCACCTGGTATTTCTGGCCACTGTGTGACACAGAGTGTTGGACTGGATGGGCCTTTGGCCTGATCCAACATTGACGTCTCTTATGTTCTGAAATGGATCCTCCATGGCCAGAGGCAGTATACCTTGGAATATCAATTCCTTGTGGGCAGCGTAGAGGTTTTGGCCCTTGTGGGCCCTTTGGGGTGGACGTGTCAGGTCACTGTGAGATTACAGGTTTGCCAAGTCTGGGTTGGGGGATTCCTGGAGATTTGCTAATGAGTTATGCTAATGAGTTTCCCTAGCTCTTTTTCTACGAAACGACCCCTGAATAATCCCATAGCATCCTAACCCTCCAAAGCAACCATCTCCTCTGGGGATCTGATCTCTGTGATCTGGAGATCAGTTGAAATTCCAGGAGATATCCAGGCACCACCTGGAGGTTGGCAAGCGTATGTGAGAACAGAATCCTAGGATCACAGAGTTGGACGGGGCCCTACAGGCCATCTAGTCCAACCCCCTGCTCAGTGCAGGATCAGCCTAGAGCATCCCTGACAAGCGTTTGCTTAAAGGCTGCCAGTGACGTGCTGTTGTGTGCTGGGTATTCATTCCGGGACACCCCCTCCCAATGGATCCCACGGATCCTTTTATCAGCCCTCTGCACCCATCCTCTTGCGGTAAAGTCGCTTCCGTTCCAGGCAAGTCTGGTGCTCCTTTCTGTGAATGAAAGGATAAGACGAGGAGGGAGAGCTGGACCAGAGGCACACAAGCCACACGGTCCTCTGTGCCCTGAGCGAGTGGGGTGCGGCCTCTCTTCCTCCAGCAAGTCCCAGCTTGGGAGCTGAGATGTGACTGGAGAAATTTGGAGGTGGGTGCCAGAGCCCACCCACTGGCCACTCCCTGCTCTGCCATTACTCAACCTCATTCCAGCTTCCAGTCTGGACGTGTAGAAGCAGCCAGGTTAGAGACTCTCAAAGAGGAAGGCAGTCTTCTTTTCCCACCCAGGAAGGACACGAATTGCTGGAGATAACAAGAGAACCTCTCTCCGGCCTACAGCACACGACCGTCTCCATGTAAGTCTTTTCCCCTTCTGGCAGGGAGAATGTCCACTGGCACAGTCGGAAGACCGAGTTAGGATGACTGTCGGGTTTTACGAGGTTACTTTAAGAGGAGACTAGGGTCGGTCGTTCGGCAGTTTGAGGCCCGAGTGCCACGTGACTGAGTGAGCTCCCGTCTCTGGCTGGAGACAACAAGAGAACCTCTCTCCGGCCTGCAGCACACGACGGTCTCCATGTAAGTCTTTTCTCCTTCTGGCAGGAGGAATGTCCACTGGCACAATCGGAAGACCGAGTTAGGATGACTGTCGGGTTTTACGAGGTGACTTTAAGAGGAGACTAGGGTCGGTCGTTCAGCAGTTAGAGACCTGAGTGCCGCGTGACGGAGTGAGCTCCCGTCTCTGGCCCCAGCTCCTGCCAACCTAGCAGTTCGAAAGCACGAAATTGCAAGTAGATAAATAGGCACCGCATCGGTGGGAAGGTAACAGTGTTCCGTGCGCCTCGGCATCAAGTCATGCTGGCCACGTGACCACGGAAGTGTCTTCGGACAGCGCTGGCTCTTCGGCTTGGGAACGGAGATGAGCACCGCAACCCTAGAGTCGGATTCGACTGGCTTTCGAGCAAGGGAGACCTTTACCTTTACCTAGAGAGCCAGCATGGTGTAGTGGTGAAAATGCCAGACTAGGATTTGGGAAAACCCAGGTCTGAATTCCCACTGGTGCCATGGAAGCTCGCTGGGTGACCTTGGGCCAGTCACCCAGTCTCCACCTGACCTACCTCACAGGGTTGTTGTGAGGATCAAACAGGAGAGGAGAAGGATGTAAGCTGCTTTGGGTCCCCATTGAGGGGTGATAGGTGGGATATGAAGTAAATATTCAACCCAGGTGCGGCATCACCTGGAACCACCACGTTAGAGGTTTAAACAAAAGAGCAGGAAAGGGTGGGAGGGACTGCAGGAAAATCCCGGAGAAAGTGTGATACCTTCCTCCGTTCTTATGGCTTGTTTGCCGAGACATTTGCATTTGCATGCAGTTGTGTGCCTTATCTTGCCTTGCATTCGCTTGCATTTGGATGGGTTATCTTGCTCTGACCCTGGGCTAGCCTGAACTTATCAGATCTCAGAAGCTAAGCAGGGTCAAGCCCTGGTTAACACTTGGACAGGAGCAGTGTTCCCTCTAAGCTGAGTTAGTGTGAGCTAGCTCACAGTATTTTAGCCTCTAGCTCACACATTTTTGCCTTGGCTCAGGAAGGAGGGCTCCAGAGCAAACTGATCTATGCAGTAGCCAAATGGCTCGCTCACAACTTTAATGCCAGCAGCTCACAAAGTAGAATTTTTGCTCACAAGACTCCACAGCTTAGAGGGAACATTGGACAGGAGATCAACGAGGAAGTCAGGGGGTGCTACGCAGAGGAAGGCAAAGGCAAACCACCTCTGCTTATCTCTTGCATTTAAAAACTTTACAGGGCCACAGCACGTCAGCTGTGACTTAACGCCTCTTTACGTGCATGCATGATCTTGTTTTTACTGTATTGTTTTCTAAGCTCTGGATTCCAGTCTTTGTGTTTCTCATATGTTTTATACTGCAGCTATTGCAGCCTTTTCTAACTTCCAATCCAATCGTCTTATACTCGTCATTCTATGTTTTATGTGGTTCCTATTGCATTCCCTATTGTGTTGGTAGAGTGCAGACCGGAACTGGGATCGCCAAGATCCAGTTACGACACTCTATCCAGTGTGATGTCATGGTTGAGAGTGGTGGATTCTAATCTGGAAAGCCGGGTTTGATTCCCCACTTCTCCTCCACGCTAACCCCGCTGGGTGACCTTGGGTCAGTCACGGTTCTCTCAGAACTCTCGCAGTCCCACCTACCTCACAAGGTGCCTGTTGTGGGGAGAGGAAGGGAAAGGTGTTTGTAAGCTGCTTTGAGACTCCTTAAAGGTAGAGGAAAGTGGGGTATAAAAACCTACTCTTCTCCTTCTGTGTCGTTTTGCAAACTTCCTTGAGTCTCTTTGAGTGCAGCAGGCTATAAAGTAAAGAGTCGTCCCATTTTGCGGTCCCTTCCCCAGATACCATGGATTTTTTAAAAAAAATCCTCAACCAAATAAAGCTCACGGCACAATTAATTTGGAACTCACTTGCTTCATTGGAATGATCGTCAGGGCTATTTTTGGGCAGGAACGCACAGGAACGGAGTTCCGTCTGGCTCCTGAGTTGGCCACACCCAGCAGGAACTCATTAGCATAATAGGCCACACCCAACAGCAGAAACTCATTCAAATTGCTACATTAGGGGTGTGTGGCCTAACTTGCAAAGGAGTTCCTGCTACAAAAAAAGGCCCTGGGTTTTGACAACAAACAAGGTAAACAGAATAAGAGGCAAAAGGTGGGTGTGGCTGGATGAGCACACTTCTGGTAACATGGGGTTGTGGCCTAATGTGCTAATTAGCTGTGCTGTCAGGGGTGTGGCCTAATATGCTAATGATTTCTGCTGTTGGGTGTGGCCTATTATGCTAATGAGTTCCTGCTGGGCTTTTTCTACAAAACAAATCCTGATGATCGTGATCATTCACAATGCCAATGTCATAGAGGCAGTGCGGTCCAGTGGGTAGAGTGTGTCAGAATTGGATCTTGGAGACCCCACTTCAGACCCCCCACTCTACCAATGCAGTAAAAAAGAGGGGTCATGGCTCAGCGGCAGAGCATTTGCATGTCATGCAGAAGGTCCCCGGTTCAGTCCCTGGCATCTCCAGTTAAGGAGGACCAGGCGATAGATAATGTAAGAGACCTCTGCCTGAGACCCTGGGGAGACACTGTTGGTCTGAGTAGACAATGCTGATGGATCAAGGGTCTGATTCTGCACAAGGCAGCTTCGTGTGCACCCTGAAGATGGCTGGGTGATCTTGAATCAGTCACGCTCAGGGCTATATAAAGTTCCGGCTGGCTCCCAAGTTGGCCACGCCCAGCAGGGACTCATTAGCATAATAGGCCACACCCAACAGCAGGAACTCATTAGGATTGGCTACATTAGGGGTGTGTGGCCTAACTTGCAAAGGAGTTCCTGCTACAAAAAAAGGCCCTGGGTTTTGACAACAAACAAGGTAAACAGAATAAGAAGGGAAAGGTGGGTGTGGCTGGATGACCACACTTCTGGTAACATGGGGGTGTGGCCTAATTATGTGCTGTACTATCAGGGGTTTGGCCTAATATGCTAATGAGTTCCTGCTGTTGGGTGTGGCCTATTATGCTAATGAGTTCCTGCTGGGCTTTTTCTACAAAAAAAGCCCTAGTCACGCTAGTCCACCTCACAGGGATTTTGTGAGGAGAAACTGGGGGGGGGGCTGCCTCCACATCTTTGGGAGAAAGGGCAGATAAAAATGTCCCGGATAGATGACTGAAAAGGGAAAACACGTAGCTCAGGCCCTTCAGAAATGGCCAGCTGTTTAGAAACCTTAAACATACCAAAACACA
>NW_015163715.1:150039-150336 GCF_001447785.1 Gekko japonicus | reverse complement strand
CTTTTTCTACGAAATGACCCCTGGCAGCCATGCTTCTGGGTTCGCTGCCACCACTGCCTCCTCCCCCTAAGCCCATTGGGTTGCTTGATTCTCCAGTCTCCTTTGGCCCCATATGTGCGCAGGGCCAGCGCAAGAGATATGGGCCCAGGCTGCCATCAAAACAGGATGGATATTGGCAGGGTTTTTTTTTTTAATAGAAAAAGCCCATCAGGAACTCATTAGCATAATAGGTCACACCCAACAGCAGAAACTCATTAGCATATTACGCCACACCCCCATGTCTTCCCTTGGCTGCCG
>NW_015163715.1:146459-149810 GCF_001447785.1 Gekko japonicus | reverse complement strand
CATAAAACATTTAGAACAATTTAAAACAATCAAGTCATCATAAAGTGCTAGTAATAATTAATATTTTGTACTGTATTTATTGTTTTATTTAGCTATATGCCTTGTTAGCCGCCCTGAGCCTTCGGGGAGGGTGGGATAGAAATGTAAATAATAAATAAATAAATAAATAATACGTATTATCCACTTGTATTATACATATTATCAGTGCAGTCCTCTGCGGAGTTGCTCCGGTCTAAGCCCATTAAACTCAGTGAGTTTAGACTGGAGTAACTCTGTGTAGGATCGTAATGTAAGTCATTTGGACATTTCCTTTGGTATGTAAAACGTATTCCGACCATTTGAACTTGGGTGGAAAGTCTGAACAATGGTTATCTTTATAAGAATCTCTGGACAAGACTAACTATAAATGGACAGGTTTCACACTTCTTTAATGGTGCCATAGATACTAGGCTTGGCCATCCTTTGTCTCCTCTGCGATTAGTCCTGACAACTGAACCCTTAAGCCAACTTCGTTAGGAGAAATAGAAAAGAGCAAGAGTCCAGTAGCACCTTTGTTAGAAGAAAGGAAATATCCGTGGAGTTCAAATGAGCAAGTAATCAGGGCTATTTTGGGGCAGGAACGCACAGGAACGGAGTTCCGGCTGGCTCCCAAGTTGGCCACGCCCAGCAGGAACCCATTAGCATAATAGGCCACACTCAACAGCAGAAACTCATTAGGATTGGCTACAATTAGGGGTGTGTGGCCTAACATGCAAAAAGCCCTGGGTTTTGACAACAAACAAGGTAAACAGAATAAGAAGCAAAAGGTAGGTGTGGCTGGATGACCACACTTCTGGTATCATGGGGGTGTAGCCTAATATGTGAATGAGCTGTGCTGTCAGGGTGTGGCCTAATATGCTAATGAGTTCCTGCTGTTGGGTATGGCCTATTATGCTAATGAGTTCCTGCTGGGCTTTTTCTACAAAAAAAGCCCTGAGCAAGTTGAATTTTCAGCTTCTGAATACCTCTGAATGTGGAGGTTCCCCAAGTCACCAAGGCCAGTAGTCACTGATAGCCTTATCCTCCACGAATCTACCTATTTTCATTTGAGAGTACGAACAACACTTTGCATATGTAGCACTTTTCAAATGTTCACAGGTTTTCTTGTGCATCTCAGTAACCCATGCAACCATTCTATAACATAGGTATGTCACGCAGGGCTCTTTTTGTAGCAGGAACTCCTTTGCATATTAGGCCACACACCCCTAATGTAGCCAATCCTCCAAGAGCTTACAGAACTCTTCTTACAGGAGCTACTGTAAGCTCTTGTAGGATTGGCTACATTAGGGGTGTGTCACTTAATATGCAAATGAGTACCTGCTACAAAAAGAGCCCTGCCGGCGGGCCTGTTTTGCGATTCCTATATTTCAGATGCATTAGGAGAATAATTTAAAGCCATTTAATGAATGAATGCCTGAACTGAGATCCATCTAGGGAACATTCCAGCTCGCTGTTGAACTACAGGAGTCATCAAAAGCATGGAGGAAGGGCTGGCTTAGACATTATGCTTTTCCTCTACCTATAGAAAAAGAAACGGGAAAACATTGCATCAGGTTATTATTTGCAGGAAGGATTCATGAGGAAGAGTAGGAAGGAATCTATTCTTCGGTTCCCAGGTTTATTAATTTTTTTGTCTTACAAGTTCCATGTGGTTATTCCTTCTGAGTAAGAGTACAATCCAGTACAAGGTAAGCTCTTTTCAGTTTACTGATTTCATTGGGAAGATTAAGGATATGATTAACAATCTCCCATTGAAATAAATGTGACTGTTATGCTGGATTGTGCCCATCATTTTTCTTCGAAAGAGTTGGATTGAATCGGCCCCTAACTCCACCTTGTGCCTTGGTGATAGCAGGAACCTCTTTGCATATTAGGTGACACACCCCTAATGCAGCCAATCCTCCAAGAGCTTACAGTAGCCCCTGTAGGAAGAGCTCTGTAAGCTCCTGGAGGATTGGCTGCATTAGGGGTGTGTCGCCTAATACGCAAAGGAGTTCCTGCTACAAAAAGAGCCCTGAATGGGAATGTTGAATCTGCTCCAACAGAGATAACTGGATGTTCCCTCCATCTGGGTACCCTGGCTACAGTGACATCCAAGAGTGCTTTCCATCAACTCTACCTACAACTTTCTTACATTGATGCAGACCCCGAGATCATCATCTGTTTATAAGGCTAGTGTACTATAATGTGCTTTCAGTCAGACTGTCCTTGATGATAATTCAGAAATTTCAGCTGGTGCAAAATACTGCTGTTGGCCTCTTCAGGAATGCACCACTATTTCAGCGTATATTGCCTTCTGGGATCGAATTCAAGGTGATGGTGATAAATCTATAAAATCCTAAATGTAGCATGCCCAGCGTACCACTCATACGCCTATATTTCAACATGGCTTTTAAGATTGACTGGAAACACTCTCTCTAAGACATAACTTTCTCTCCACCAAGTCAGGGGCTGCACAGAGAGACATTCTTGTTGGCTGCTCAGCTTTATTTATTTAATTAATTCCGTTTCTAGCCCGCTCTCCCTGCACAGCAGGTTCAGAGCGGGGTACAACAAAGATAAACATAAACTATTAATTTAACAAAAGTAAAACATAAAAACATAATAGTAAAGGGTAAAGGTTTCCCTTGCTCGAAAGCCAGTCAAACCCGACTCTAGGGGGCAGTACTCATCTCTGTTTCCAAGCCGAAGAGCCAAAGATGTTTCCGTTGTCATGTGGCCGGCATGACTAAACACCAAGGCGCACGGAACGCTGTTACCTTCCCACTGAAGTGGTACCTATTTATCTACTTGCAATATCTTCATATATACCCCCAAGAGCACTTCGGTCCGGGGCACAACATCGCCTGGTGGTTCCAGGCCCCCGGGAGGCAAGGCTTGCCACAACTAGGACCAGATCCTTTTCAGTGGTGGCCCCTACCTGGTGGAACGAGCTCCCGGAGGAGATCAGGGCCCTGCGGGACCTTATGCAGTTCCGCAGGGCCTGTAAGACGGAGCTCTTCCGCCAGGCTTTCACATAGGGGCCACCACTACCACCGCCACCAATGAGGTGGACAACATCGGGGTTAAGGATGGCCCAGGAAGATCTTCCACAATTTCTGCGTGGCCACTGGATTTACCTGGTTGAGCTATAGGATAACATCACCCTGGAGAACCATCCGGAGACCATCTTGTTAAATTGAGTATAATTTTATTAATTGTCATTAATGTTTTATTGCTTTTATCTGTTTTATATGGGTTTTCCCCTTGTGGGCCGCCCTGAGCCCGCTCTGCAGAGAGGGCGGGGTATAAATCTTAATAAATAAATAAATA
>NW_015163715.1:139493-142147 GCF_001447785.1 Gekko japonicus | reverse complement strand
TTTTCCTCTTCATTAGCGAGTTTATATATGAAGGGATTGTTATTTAGAATGATGATCAGAAGAATGTTACAGGTCGTTCCTTAGTAGCTGTTCACTCCGGGCTTCTTGCGCTAATGTTGCGCAGGTGTTTGAAAGGTCAGCTCTGTTTTGCTCTACCAGGGCCAATTTATACACTGTGAATTACACAGCTCAGGTCTGGGATCCCCTTCTTGTGCAACACTAATATGTGAGCGGCAGGTTCTCAGTTCCTGTGCATGCAGGGGCGGTTCAGATTGGGACCACAGTGCCTGCGGGAAAAGTGCTTCAGCCTTTCCTCCCATGTCATATTCCTGACCTGAAAACAAAATACACAGAAGCCGCCAAAAAAGCGCTACCAAGCATGTATATTGACATATAAGAATACAAGAATACAACCAAATAGGTAAGTATTATTCAATGAAGTCCTTATTAAGAAGTCATAGGAAAATGTTGAAATGTTGACGAAATTCCTCAGAGTACATTTCCGTTTCGTGAATACTTCTGCTGAACGTAGTCAGGTAAACAAAATTGTGTCCTTCATTCATCATAGATTGCAGTCTTTCAGAAAGGTAATCAAACTAGAATGACTTATGCACAATCTTGGAAGCAGGACAGAATACCTGAAAAATGGGAGTGGATACAGAAAGTGATATTCATGGCTGAAATGGACAAATTAACAAAGAAACCTAACAACAAAGAGGATCAAGAATTTTTCGAAGAATGGAAAGACTTTAAAGAATATTTAGGGAAAAAATGGGATGTAAAACATAGTCTACTTTGTTTTGATAATTATTAAGGGCAGAAATATATAAAGGTTTGAAATGTTTAAAATAAGATATTGTTACCTTGGAATTTAAAATGAAAATGGGAAAGGAAAATAGAACTATAAAATAGAGAGCAGGGAGGAGCATTGCGGGAAGCCACCAAAGGGATGGGGGGAGGAGATAAGAGATATAGATATGTGAGAAAAGAAATGTAATGTAATGTTGAATATGTGGTTATATCCAAAATAAAAGTTTTGACATAAAAAAAAGAAAGGTAATCAAACTGGTCCTAATTCATCATACAAGGTAACTTTCTACCTTCACTAGATTCTGGAGTTAGTTTTGTCTACACCCTTGCATGCAGACTTTAGACAAAACAAACTCTCCGGAATCTCAAAATTCTGAAATCCTGTTTTATTTCCATTTCGCAGTTCACCACTGGCATCTGTGGCAATGCCTCCGTGCACAATTGTGAGTTATGCGGGAAGGGATTTCGCTTGCAGCGCATGCTCAACCGCCATGTAAAGTGCCACAGCCAAGTGAAGAGGCACCTGTGCACCTTCTGTGGGAAAGGATTCAATGACACTTTCGATCTGAAGAGACACGTAAGGACCCATACAGGTAATACGGAAGGCCACTTGATGAGAAACACCTTGGACTTTCTGTCTCCTAGAAATATCTATGAATAAATAGCAGAGAATGAGCCATTTGCTCTAGTTATAGCGAAATCAATTTGCATGTGATTGACTGCAGAAACTGGGTTTTGTGAATAGGGCAATGTATACTATGTGCCAGGGCTATTTTTGGGCAGGAACGCACAGGAACGGAGTTCTGGCTGGCTTCAGAGCTGGCCACGCCCACTACAGCCAAAACCTCTGCGTGCCTGGCTACAGAGGGAAAGCCTGGAGAGTGACCCCCTCGGCAACTCCAAGGCGGGTGGGCCAGGAGGGCCCTGGAAGGATCGGGGAGGCATTTAAATGCCTCCCCATGCCTTCCCCGGCCTGTCCAAGGGCCGCAGGGTGCCTGGGCAAGCCAAGGGAAGGCAGTTTAAACTGCCTTCCCTTCAAGAGGGATTTGGCCAGGCGCCCGGGCAAGACACAAGAGGACATGGGGTGTGGCCTAATATGCTAATGAGTTTCTGCTATTGGGTGTGGCCTATTATGCTAATGAGTTCCTGCTGGGCTTTTTCTACAAAAAAAGTCCTGCTATGTGCAAGAAACAAATTCAGATGGGTAGCCATGTTGGTCTGAAGCAGCAAAACAAAGTTTGGGTCCAGTGGCACCTTTATGACCAACAAGTTTTATTCCTGGGATAAGCTTTTGTGTGCAACAAACCCTTCCCCCACCCTCAGCCTATATGTATGGAATAGTAACTTCCATTTCTGATGAAGTGTGCATGCACATGGAAGCTTATACCAGGAATAAAACTTCGTTGGTCTTAAGGGGACCACTGGAACCAAACTTGGTTTTTCAAGAAACAAAATAAGCTATGCCCAGGCAATCCAGATTCTATGATCTGTGCAAATTATGCCAATTGGCTGCACTTTTCCCTTATTTGCATAATTTTGAAATGTTGCTATTTTGCACAGTCTGGTTCAGATCATCAGGACAGGAGCTATGCAGGGTACGTAGGTCTTACTTGCTCCCGAGATTTCAAAAGGCACTGCTCACATACTTCCAAATACATCTTCTTAACCATAAGGACTGAAAATTTGCTTTTTCTGTTATTTTCTCAGAAAACAAAGAAGGGCTCTACTGTTAGCAGGAGCTCCTTTGCATATTAGGCCACACCCCCTAGTGTAGCCAATCCTCCAAGAGCTTACAGAGCTCTTCTTACTGGGGCTACTGTAAGCTCTTGGAGGATTGGCTACAC
>NW_015163715.1:131823-139436 GCF_001447785.1 Gekko japonicus | reverse complement strand
CTACACTCCCACAGATTCACAGCATGCACACACACACACACAGGTCTTAATAACTAATTGGTAAGAGGTAGTTTTCTAGTCTGCTTCTGACTGCTGTAGGGAGCTCGTTTTGTTTCTGACATTAGAATAAGGTGCTGTTTGATTTCTCTTTCATTTCGGCACAACAAACTAACTCAACTAGCCCTCTGAACTTGTTTTAAAAGCATCTTAAAAAGGAGGGGAGGGGAGGGAGCGATGATCTAGACCGGTCTCGTTAGATCTCAGAAGCTAAGCAGGATCAGTACTTGGAGAGGAGACTTGCAAGGAAGACTCTGCAGCCACAGCAAACCCACCTCCGCTTCTCACGTGCCTCGAAGGCCCCTCGCTGGGGTGGCCATAAGTCAGCTGCGACTTGACGGCACTTTACACCCACACAATAGGATGGGAGTAGCAAACTCCCAAGGGTCAAGTGTATTTGGAGAATTTTAAAAATTCATCCGCGTCAGGAAAACCCAGAGACTGTAACCTGTATACACAAACGGAACAGGGTTTTTTTTAAAATATAATTTTTTATTAAGAAAAGACATAATGGGACAACAGTGAAAAAAGAAAAAAAGCACATTACAAAACGAATGTAACACAAACATGAAACTTTGAGAATAAACATAACCCATTGCAAGAACGACCATCTTAATTTTGCTCTAAAAGCCTACCCTCTTCGAGATTGACCATTGCACTAAAACTCAAAAAGTAAAGCAATGACGATTGATCATGAAAAGACTTAACTGAACACTGCCAATATATGCTCTTATTGTGCCAAAAGAATTGTGCAGTTTTTACCCTTTGATATACTTTCTTCTGGTTTTTACAACCACTGATAAGGGGAAGGAAGCTCTCTGAAGCACTGAAGCTTAATCTCTGTCTTCTCCAGTGGCTTCAGATACTGTAGCGGGCCTCGCCCAAACACTTTCAAGGATCTCTTCGCAACCAAAAGGACAGAGACTTAACAGTCCAGAACTGCATTCTCTACTCTTTGCGTGCTTCCACCAAATGCAGCATGTAGACATAGCCAGGGGTCATTTCGTAGAAAAAGAGGTGCAGGAGCTCATTAGCATAACTCATTAGCATAACTTATTTGCATATGCCACACCCCCTGACATCGCCGGAAGTGTGTCAGAGGGCAACACCCACCGCTCAGGGTCCACTGGACTGTTTTGGATTGCTAGCTATTGGAGGGGGGGGGCGTGCAGATCTGTCCTCGCAGAGGAGGGAGAGCTTGTACCTGAATAAAACTTGGTCTTAAAGGTGCCACTGGACTGTTTTGGACCGGGGGGCAGAGGGGGGGCTCTGCAGCTTACCTGGCTGCTTCTTGCTCTGACTGAAGGCTTCTGGGAGCAGGGGGTGGGGCTTGTTGCATGTGCCCGCCCCCTGGGCTCTTTACTGCCGGAGCTCCGCTCCTGTGTGCTCCTGCAGGAAATGACCCCTGGACATAGCCCTGAAAACAAACTTCAGCTCTGTCCTAGTATCTGGAGGCGAGTTTAGGGAGTTTAAATGCTGGGTGTTCTTTTCTCTAAAAGCTGTTCCTTAAAATGCCTAATGTTGCCTTGTAGGAATCCGCCCGTACAAATGTGAGATCTGCGGCAAAGCTTTTACCCAGCGCTGCTCCCTGGAGTCGCACCTTAAAAAGATCCACGGGGTACAGCAGCAATATGCCTACAAGCAACGGAGAGACAAACTCTATGTGTGTGAAGACTGTGGCTACACGGGCCCAACTCAGGAGGACTTGTACGTGCACATCGGCGGCGTCCACCCTGAAAGCACTTTCCTGAAGAAAACTTCAAAAAAACTGGCAGCTGTTTTGCAAAACAAAGGGACCTCTCCAATGGAGACAAACCCAACAGAGAACAGGGTGGAGCAGTGATACTGCGTGGGATTCTATCGTCGCCAAAGACACTGAAATGTACATGTGTAAGAGTTAGGGTTGGCAGGGTCTGAAGAGCGATTTCAGGGTGGCTGCCTCCGCCTGAGAGTTTCCAGAAGAAAGATTAAAAGCTCAAGAGGAGGGGCGGGGCCATTGCCTGCTGGGCCCGAGGGCTTTGGATTCACTCTGCCCGTCTGCTGCAGTCTGCTAGGCGCCTTCCTCTCCAAGGCACGAGGCACAGCCGGGGGCTGCCCTGGACTACCCCCATGCTGCCTTCTGCCTTCCCCAGGTGGCACTGGGCTCCCTGCCCTCTCTGAAAAGCCCCACCCCTCAGCTCCCAGGTCCTCCCTCCTGAGTCTCACGCAACCAGGCAAACCTTTTCAGGACAGACCCCCCAAAGGAAGCTACTGCTGCCGCCCACAGTTACGTGATATGACTGCCTGCGGGGTTTCTGAAGAATTAGACCTATCCGTTAGATGCATTTGTAAAAAAAGAATAAGGAACAGACACGATGAATCATCATGTGACAGTTCTCTCTATACAACCTGAATACTGTACGATCCCTTCAGTCCCACAAGCGCATTTGCTAACGCCGTACTGATGGTTTTAAGTATTTAACAGATAATTTTATGCAATTGGGATGTTGGTAATGGGCCTTGAATGAACACGAATTAAAATGAAGCTTGTTTGTAAAGTACAGCGCAACTGTCTTCCGTAGCAAAAACTATTTTGAAAAAATGTTCCAAGATACCCCATTTAGGAATGAAATGGCAAAACCTTTAGGAGGCAGGCCCCAGGGGGACAAAGAACTCCCCCCCACACACACACACACACACGCACACCTGGGCTACTTCAAATCAGGAAAAAATATGTAGAGAAGGAAAGCTGAAGCCTGCCCCTCCATGCTGTGGTCATCGGCAGAACTGGGCTCCTGTGGGGGTCCCAAATTGAGCCTCATGGGGCACTTGGGGCTGCTGCCCGGCTGCAAGTCCCCACGGTGAGCATGGGATGCACAGCAGTTTGTTTGGACCCAGGGGCAGAGGTCAGGCTGTTGTTCAGGCAGAAAACACAGAACCAGTTGGCTCATGTGCATCAGTCAGTTTAAATGCATGTGGAGGGTTGTGCCGGTGCTATGTATTTAAAACATTTTTATGTCGCCTTTCCACCCCATCAGGGTCCGCAAGGTGGCTAACATAAAAACATTGAAACAAAATTCAGTCAAAAGGATAAAATTCAATTAAGAACACATAAACAGCACTAGCCTTTATTGGGGTTGTGGCTAACATAAAAACATCGAAACAAAATTCAGTCAAAAGGATAAAATTCAATTAAGAACACATAAACAGCACTAGAAGGAGGGCCGGTAGCCTTTATTGGGGTTATGCCAGATGAAACAGAAAAGTTTTCACCTAGTGGCAAAAGTCTCCAACAGAGGGAGACTGACAGATTTGCCTGGGAGGGGCTGTGGCTCAGTGGCAGAGCATCTGCTTGGCATGCAGAAGGTCCCAGGTTCAATCCCCGGCATCTCCAGTGAAAAAGACCAGGCAGTAGGTGATGTGAAAGACATCAGCCTGAGACCCTGCAAAGTGGCTGCCATTCTGAGTAGACAATACTGACTTTGATGGACCAAGGTTCTGAGTCAGTATGAGGCAGTTTCATGTGTTCATGTGAGGGCATTCCAAAGTTCTGATGCCACAACAGAGAAAGCCCTTTCCTGGGTCACCACCTATCTAGCCTCAGATGGCGAGGGCAACTGAAACAGGACCTCGGAGGATGACCAGAGTGAGCAGGCAGGTTTCTATGGAATAAGGCAGGAGAGCCAGACTGATGTAGCAGTTAGGAGCGCAGACTCTAATCTGGGAGAACCAGGTCTGAGTCCCCACTCCTCTACATGCAGCTGCTGGTGTGACCTTGGGTCAGTTACAAGTTCTTTCAGAGCTGCTCTCTCACGAGCAGTTCTCTCAAGAGCTCTCTCAGCCCCACCTACCTCACAAGGTGTCTGTTGTGGGGAGGGGAAGGGAAAGGAGATTGTAAGCCGCTCTGAGACTCCTTCAGGTAGTAAAAGGTGGGGTATAAATCCAATCTCTTTTCTTCTTATGGTATGTTGGTCCCAGGTGCACAGGGCTTTAAGAGTCAAAAACAGCACCTTGAAATAAGCCCAGAAGCAAATTGGAATCCAGTGTAGGTGTAACAAAACTGGAGTCATATGGTCCCAATGACCTACTCCAGTCAACATTACCGCTGCAGCATTATGGACCAGCTGTAGCTTCTGGACTGTCTTCAAGGGCAGCCCCGCATAGAACGCATTGCAGTAATCTAATCTAGATGTTAGCAGGGCACGGAGCACAGTGGCCAGATCTTTTCTGTCAAGAAGGGATGCAACTGGCTCACCAGCCAAAGCTGCTGAAAGGCAACCGAACCACTGCTGCCACCTGCTTATCCAACAGGATGTCCAGATCCAGGACCACCCCCAAGCTACAAACCTGAGCCCAAGTACCTGTTTAAACAGTCCAGGTACCTGCGGAAGAGCCTGAAGAGTAGAACTGTGCAATGAATGTATGCATCAGAATCCCACTCCAATATGCACACTGTTACAAATACAAAAGGCAAATGCCTACCTTAGCCTGGAGGAACTTCCTCCACACTTAGCAGCTCTTGTATTGGTGGAAGAGCCACTAAAGCTGGAGGAAGACTTCAGGCTTCATTTTTTGGAATAGGAGGGCACAGGCACAGGCAAAGAGGCTACTTAAACTATCCGTTAAACCTAACTTTCCTTGGCTAATTATGGCCCTGGTCGCAAGGACTAGCAGAGTTGCCAACTGGCCTGGGAAAATTGTTTCCTGTCCTTTTAATAGGGGTTTAAAGGTAAAGGTTCCCTTGCTCGAAAGCCAGTCGAATCCGACTCTAGGGTTGCGGTGCTCATCTCCGTTTCAAAGCCGAAGAGCCAGCGCTGTCCGCAGACGTTTCCGTGGTCATGTGGCCGGCATGACTAAACACCAAGGTGCACGGAACGCTGTGACCTTCCCACCAAAGTGGTCCCTATTTATCTACTTGCAATTTCTTGCTTTCGAACTGCTAGGTTGGCAGGAGCTGGAACGAGAGATGGGAGCTCACTCCGTCATGCGGCACCCACGGATCTCAAACTGCTGAACTACCGACCTTCCAAAGCCTGCAGTTCAGCGTCTTTAATGGGACATTATTTTGCTCCATTCCGTGAAGAGCTCCAGCTACCCATTTCCAGACTCTAAGCCTCTATAAAGGGTTATGTCGTTTCCCCTAGATCGTTGGCAGTCCCCCACACAAGACACATTTACAAGTTATGCAGGGAAGTGAAACCTCTGTAGTTGCCTAGATGGGGCACCACCATGAAGAAGGCCCCGTTCTTCTCATCTACCTTCAGGCAATTCAGGTGCCCTAAAGCAGAGGATTCTTGTATGTCTGCAGGCCTTTCCTTGCTCCTCAGCAATTTGAACATCTCCTTATTTCTGCATTCCGGTGGAGCACAAAAAATGCCCCAAATTTATCACAGCTACTCGTATCCCAAAGTCAGCCTTGTCGTTATTAAAGAGGTTGTAGTGGAGAGACCTGGATTTAAACGCCTGTTTCTTGCCATGAGTGACCTTGGGCCAGTCATTTTCTTTCACCCTGGCCTACCTCACATGGTTGTTGTGAGGACAGAAGTGAGAATCATGAATGCTGTTTAGCACTCCTTGGAGAAAGTGTGGAATAAAAATGTACTGGACAGATAGACAGCCATGAGCTCAGTCCCTTGCTCCCCCACCGGCCCCTGCAATCGCTCCCCTTCTAGAGGTTGGGTGGCCATCTGACAGCAATGCGGATTCTGTGAACTTAGGCAGATCATGAGAGGGAGGGCAGGAAGGGTTGCCTCAGTGCTTAGTTCTTGTGGCCCTTTGTTATACGCCCAGGGAAATGCTGATCTCCACTTTGGGGTCAGGAAGCAATTTTTCTCCAGGCCAGTTTAGCCAGGGATCCTGGAGGTGTTTTGTCATCTTCTGGGCGTGGAACAGTGGTCACTGCAGGTGTGAAGGGGGAGGTATTTGTCAATTTCCTGCCTTGTGGACTAGATGAAACTGGAGGTCCCTTCCAACTCTATGATTCTATGATTCTAGGTACACATGGAAGGAGGAGGAGGAGGAGGAGGATAGATTTATACCCTGCCCTTCACTTCCTGAAGGAGTATCAGAGTGGCTTACAATTCTCTTGCCCTCTCCACAACAGACACCCTGTGAGGTAGGTGGGGCTGAGAGAGCTCTTTGAGAACTGCTCTTGAGAAAATAGCTCTGAAAGAACTTGTAACTGACCCAAGGTCACGCCAACAGCTGCATGTGGAGGATTGGGGAATCAAGCCTGGTTCTCCCAGATTAGAGTCTGTCCCCCTTTCTTTTTCATATGCCCTTATCCTAAACTCCTCTCTAATGTTGCTCCAGCACATCTCCCCTACTCAGGCACCAGCTGCAAATGAATGTTCTTGAGATGTGGTGGGGAGGGGAAGCAGTAGGATACATGAAAGGAAATATAGTGTTATTTATTCAGGGCCCCCCCCATTTATCAAGAAAGCCAAAGGGGGGGGGGACTCACAAGTGGGATCCAACTCATGGCCAGCATATAAGTGTCACACCAGCAGTATTTCCCACGTGTATTGCACAAGGGAATCCAATTCAGACTCAGCAGCATCCCTTACAAAAGGAGTTAACCAGCACTCCCCACATCAGGCACGGGAGCCCACCCGGCAAGGAAGCTGTTTTCAAGGCAAAGCAGCACGTTACGTGCGCAACCATGTGCTCCATCTCGCCCTGTGCTTTCCAAGACAGTTGTAATGGGAAGGGGCACAGAGGGAATGCTTGTAAGGTTTCCTCTCCAACGATTTTGACAAGGTAGGCACTTGCCAGTTCTCTGTTCTCGCTGCCCACCCTCCCACTAGCTAGGCTTCTGGTTCCCAACTCATGAGAAGGCAATACAGATGCCCAGAAGGGACATTCGGAGGCAAAGGAGGGGGGGGGGAGAGATGCTTAACCCTTCTCCCAACAGATAGATTCAGGTGGGTAGCCGTGTTGGTCTCAGTCAGCAGAACAACGTTTGAGCCCCGGGGCCCCTTTAAGACCAACAAAGTTTAATTCTGGGTATATTTAACTCTGCACACGGAAGCTTATAACCAGAATAGAACTTTGCTGGTCTTAAAAGGTGCCACTGGACTCAGACTTTGTCCTTCTCCCGACACTTTTCCGTTTGCAAATTCTCTCCCCGCATCAATGAGATTTGGAACCCAGTGTTCCCCCATACCTTTTAACTCCGCCCAGGCTCAAAGCCAAGCAGCGGCCGTCATCTAAGCCGGGCCCAGGTCTGAGCAACCCTTCGCTCAGAACCGTCACACAGTCCCACCGTCCTTCCCTTTCTCTCTGAATTCCTCCAGGCGAAGCAGCCACTTGTTCCAGTACTGAGAACACAGCTCAGGGTCCATTAGGTGAGCGTGGGCAGGAGAACCGTCCTTGTAAGCAACCACAAGGAGTCCACAGTCGACCTGAGATTGAGAGGAAGACAAAAGGTTCAGTATCAGGTCTGCAGTTTCTGCTGGATTCTCTTTATACCTGGGAAATACCCTGCAAATAGTCAAGACGTGCTTGGAGGAGCTGCGTAGGGGCTTGCTCAGGCTTGCACACTCACGCTCATCCTTCACCTTGGCCCAGCAGAGCTG
>NW_015163715.1:129019-131808 GCF_001447785.1 Gekko japonicus | reverse complement strand
TAGCATTAATTGAAACAGTACGTGCATTGGTGTCATGGTTGCTACAGCATACTGACTATAGTACTTCTCAGAAACTTTTATAAGCTTGACTGGTGTGGTCAGTGTTCTGTGATCTCCAGCCTAGCAAATTAATTCAAGCAGTAAGGATCCGCTTGCCATTAAGCATCCATAAGCTGTCTTGAGCAACGAGGAAAAATTTCTCAGTCTTTGTACTAAATAGCTATAGAAGAAGAAGAAGAGAAGAGATTGGATTCACTACCCAAGGGAGCCTCAGAGTGGCTTACAAACTCCTTTCCCTTCCCCTCCCCACAACAGACACCCTGTGAGGTAGGTGGGGCTGAGAGAACTCTGACAGAAACTGCTCTTTTTCAAGGACGACTCTGACAGAACTATGGCTTGCCCAAGGTCACCCAGCAGGTACAAGTGGAGGAGTGGGGAATCAAACCCGGTTAGAGTCCAAAGCACTCAACCACTACAACCAAACTAGCTCTATAGCTTCATCCCAACAAGATGCAGGTGCTACTGGGGGCCAGAATCACTGATCAAGGACTTGAGGTATCTCCTGTTCGGGATGGCGTTGCACTCCCATTAAAAGTGCGGGCTCACAGTCTGGGAGTGCTGCTGGCCCTGGCCTTGCTGTTGGATATAAACAGGTGGCAGTGGTGGCCAGGGGTGCCTCTCACCAGCTCAGGCCCTTCCTGGGTGAGAAAGATCTAGTTACCATAGTGCGCGCCCTGGTAATGTATAGGTTAGAGTACTGCAATGTGCTGTACTTGGAGCTACTCTTGAAGACTGTCCAGAAGCGACTTTTGGTACAGAATGCTGCAGCCAGAATGATTGGAGTGGGTCGCAGGGACCATATCACGCCACTCTTGTTCTACCTACACTGGCTCACAGTTTGCTTCTGGGCCCAATTCAAGGTGCTGGTATTGACCTTTTAAAGCCTTATACAGCTTGGGGCCAGTGTACCTGAAGGACTGCTACATGGGTGGCCGCCTGAGAAATGGCCTTCTTGATTGTGGCACCAAAATTACTGAACTCCCACCCCAGTGTCTATCCCCCTCAATCTCTGTCTTCCGCTAGCAAGGGAAGACTTATTTGTTTCATCTAGTGTACCCTTACTGACCTTCCTCATTCGCTGTTTTTAACTGTTAACTTTTAAAAACTATACATACTTATAAAATCTGATTTTCAGTCTCTTAACTGTTCACCGCCTTGAGGGCCCTAATTGGACAGAAAGGTACGACGTAAATTTTTAAAGTAAATATAGGTCCCGGTCACACGTGCTGGAAAACGTGGGGGGGAGGAGGCGCGGTGATTTGCGCCGTCGCAATTTGACGCGCCCCAACGTGATCAGACGCGACGGCGTTATTTCCATCGGCAGGTGTTTCCGGCGCGCTCCAACCAGGAAGCGGGGACGCGAGAGGAGCGCGCTGGAGCGATCACACGGAGAGCGTCTGGCTGCAGCCCGTTGCAACCAGTTGATAGTGGATTTTCCCGGGTACTTTTGAACTCCGCTTCTTTGGCTGACTGCTACGGGTTGCTGACGGGTGCGGGACGCTGGCCAGGATCGCCCCAGTAAAATCCGTCCGGCATTTGTGAGTATTCCGTGACAAATTCTGCGTGTGATCGGGGCCATAATGAATTAATTAACCGAACTAAAAATCTCTCTGTCTTGGTCTGAAAACCACCTACTCAAACTAGGGTTTTCGACTCCAATTTAAACAGCAAACACAAACCATAAGTTTGTTTGATATTGTAACTCTGCCATCCAAGAGGATCTGGGAGGAAAGAGTTAAGAGAATTCCCTCACTCGGGTATACTTGGCAGTTGGACCGACCCTCTTGTCGGTTAGATGTTGAGCCTCTTTGGCCGTTGCTTGCCTTCTACTTCATCTCATATAGGACCTCTTCTCTCTCTTACCTGGCCTTGGAGGTGTAGCAAGTTAACCTTTCTGGAAGTTAATTGGTTCATAATAAGTTCAATGTGCCTTCATGAAGATGTCATTGTGGCGTTCTGGCTTTCAGGGGAAACAGTTTTACCTTTAAAACTACACTGACCTTCACTACACTGTGTACCTAAACTTGGTAGATTTCTGCTGCCACCAGGAATAAAAAATTCCAAATCTCTCTCTCTTCTGGTAGTATGACCCAGGGGTCTGGACACTTCAGAGGACTATGTGGCCTTGAGGAAGAACTGTACTGATTGCTGGGATAAGCTTAAATAAAAATTGATTTATTTAATAAAGAACAAAATAGGTTTCTGGCTATTTTGAACTGTTACTGAAAAAAGGAACTTGTAAATATAACTGGCAAAACTTGGTGTTATAAACAGTCACACAGACTTCACTCTGACAGGCGTATCTCTCTCACACACACACACACATATATATATATAGCCCCACTAGGGCTGCCAAGCCGCGGCGGGGGATCCGCACGTCTTCACAGGATTCCTGCCGCGGGGGACAGCGATACGCGTTGCACCGCCGTCGCCAGGATGTGACGCTACGCGTTGCTCTGGCAACGGGACTCCAAACAGCTCCATTGCCAGAGCGACGTGTAGCGTCACATCCTGGCGACGGCGGTGCAACGCGTATCGCTGTCCCCCGCGGCAGGGATCCTGTGAAGACGTGCGGATCCCCCGCCGCGGCTTGGCAGCCCTAAGCCCCACAGGCTAAGCTCTTTGTCTTGGGCACACAAGATGAACATTTGTCTAACCACACAGTTTGGACTGCCCTGATGACGGGACCACCGTACCACCGTGGTCCCAACACGACCGACGCTGGGAGG
>NW_015163715.1:127256-127360 GCF_001447785.1 Gekko japonicus | reverse complement strand
ATCTTCTCACATTTCCACCAAATATGTAAATGTGTTCCTCTATTATTTTTACATCGCCAACAGTTCCCTGAAACATTTGTGTAGCACTTTTGTAATCTATCTGG